>NC_053165.1:158684764-158839764 GCF_016835505.1 Polypterus senegalus
AAATGTTAGTACAAAACATGCAGATAAATGCTATTCGCATTAACATGGTGATCTCACAGTTAACCTCTTTTGGAAAACTTGATTTTTATTTTTTTTTATTTATATGTGCAACTTTAAATTAATAAACCTGTTCTAATGTTGCCTAAAAGCCTTAAACTTTGATCATTTAGCACATGCAAAAAAAACATGAAAGAATACAAAGAAGCAGAGCAACACCCATACTATAATAACCACTTGCATCGTGGACAGAAACAAACTTTAGAATAACACTTAAGATAATTGTATCTACTCATCAATCAATTGATTGGCTGTATTATTTGTACTGTGAGTCTGTATTTTGTTAATGTTTCTGCTGCTGTATATACATTTGAATTTCCACATGGGATGAATAAATGAAGTCTATAAAAACTACTATTTAGAATGTAATTAATACATTAATACACAAAGTATTCATTAAATACATCCACTGCATTATTGCATTCCCTTTGTGGGGCGGTACAACACTGATTTGTCTCTGGATAAGGCATTTAACTCATCTTTCCTTGTGTTGACATAATATCATTACATTTTCTACATTGTCCAACATACTAGCATTTTATATCCATGGCATATTTATCTCATTTTTGCCAAAAGTTAAAAACTAACGAAAAGAAAGGCTTCAGTACTTGTTTGGAAGCCTAATTACACACCAGGGTCTGATGAACTGCTGCAGCATAGGGGCAACCTCTTGAGGGCACACATAGCCAAGCCTTCCAATGGTGATTGCTGAAATACACAAAGAAAAGAAAAAACATTCAGCACATAGACAAAGGCTCCTTTAGTGCATACTAACAAGTCATAATGACACATATAAGGTATAGCTTACAAACGACAAGGTTTAATTTTTTTTGCATGTGTATAGCTGAGAAGACTAAGCACCCAGTAACTTTAGCTTTAAAAAGCATGTTATCAAATGAATGTCTACTGCTTAAAATACCAATGACAAAACACAAAAATCTTTACTTTAAAATGGGTCTTCCACTGAAGGAATCTGTTATAATATGTTTGTCATAATATGAAGTTTAATGCCACTGTCTCTGTGCACACTGTTCTGGTTTCATTCATACAGGCAGACCAAGTATGGTACACAGGGGCTCAGCATTTAGAATTGCCAGCCAAGCATAGGACTAGATAGCCAAACTGGAGGATTGTATAGTCAGCCTAAAAGACAGAATAGTATAGTTCTGTCCTCTGTCAGCACAAAATCTTCTTTCCTCGTTGGGAGAATGAGAACTGCAAGTAGGCATTGTGCTATTACTGTATTTTTTGGAGGTGGAGTTGAGTCCTTTTCTGTCCTTGTTTAGAGACCAGAGAAAGAGCCTGCACGTGGAGCAACCAGTATATAAGGATGGACCTACTGCCAATACACTTTTAAGCTTTCGGACGGAAGATTATGTCATCTGTCCGGAAAATCCTTTCAGCGTTGTGACAAAAGATGGCAGACTGCATAGATCAAGATCCAACCTTGATAGAGTCTGTAATAAGCTTCCTGTCTGTAACTACGTAAAATCGTCAGTAAAGACAGCTAAAGTATATCTTTTCCTCTCGTGAATTTTGTACCGCCGTAATTACTATGGGAGGGATATCGCCTTTTATATCATATTTCTAGGTTACTTAACATGACGCAATTTCAAAAGAA
The DNA here is from genome assembly GCF_016835505.1 of Polypterus senegalus. NCBI lineage: Eukaryota > Metazoa > Chordata > Cladistia > Polypteriformes > Polypteridae > Polypterus > Polypterus senegalus. Next base: position 158,686,443 of record NC_053165.1, read on the forward strand.
CACATTTCCGGAGAGCTAGTGCCTCCAAAGGAAACCGCATCATCAAAAAAGATTATAAAACAAGTAGCACTGTAAGCCACTGCACGTCAGAGTCTTATGTATGTTGAATCTAATATGATTGAATTTGATAACTATTCAGTAGGAGCTTCAACAGTAATAAAGTCCCTTTGCTTGGGTGTAACATGCTAGTCAAAGATTGACATTAACTCCAAAAAACTGTGCATTACTGTTATTTTTTATTGGAAACTTTATGTTAACTCAGATAGCATGGATAGTCTGTCCATTCACAGTTATAAATGTTCACTACAACAAATGTTTACACTCGATAAGATTTGATATACTGTATATGAAAGAACGCTTCTTTCTTTATATTTTAAAGATATGCACTCACTAATTCAACTTCCAGTGCACAGATTTTATGTGGCAGAGTGCAATATGTGATAATCAATACCTATGGTGAATACTTTTCAACAGAGAGCTACTTAAAGTATAGGTGGAACAATTATTTGTAAAGTATTGGCATGGAAAGTGAAAGCAAGAATTAAAAATTGGTACATTTGCTGATCACGTTACCATATATTAGGGAAGAAAACAGCCTGACCAGGATGACAAAACAAAGTCAGTGCCATAAAATGTAACACTTCTACTACAATTAACATTTTGGGATTGTCCCATCATCCAAATGTACCAAAGTAACAATTACAATCAAATCTCACTTGCTATATGGGAAACTACAGTGTTTGAAAGTTAAAGTAAAACCCAAAATCTCTAACCATCTTACTTACCTGTGTTTTCAAGCAGTGTCTTAGGTGTATTTGGCCTATTAATGATTTCAACAAGGTTATTTAAAACCAGCTGAACATATGGCTGCATTTCTGGTCCTAAATTAAAAAAAAAAAAACCCACAAAAATAACACTATTAAATAATAATAATAATAATAATGTTTTATTTATGTAGCACCTTTCATACACTCAAGGACACTTTACAGTTCAATAAACACATTAACAAAGCAATAGAAATCACATACAAGAAAATGAATACTCAATAGTTTTTACAAAAAAAAAAAAGTTCTCTTATAAAGATAAATGAAGCGTCAAAGAATAATAAATGTTCAGTTACCAATATTAAAATAAAAAAGCCTAACTTCCTTTAACATCTCATTCATTACAACTGAAGTTTTTGTTTGTGTTTTTTCGGTTAAACGCTGCTGTCATTTACAAGGGCCATTTTATCAGGTGTGCTTGGAAAGACCAAAGTGAATGAAGCAGACTGACAGTAAACATAAAAGACATTAGGTATTAAGCTAAAATGCCTTTAAACAGTGCGAACCTTAAGTTCTGTCAGGTGAACAGCACAGATGGATTTTTTTATTCTAATAAACGTTTAATATCTTGTGGTCATATAACTCATTGTCAATTTTGCAAGATATATTTAAGTGAAAAAGTAGCATATAGGAGGGAAAAAAGATCAAAATCTATAATTTTACACACGGGGAGATACAATACTGATTTAGCGTATCAAATTCTTGAAAATCACAGACAAAGGGAACGTTCCAAGTCATTTTCAACAATGAAATGTAGCTCCTCCCACAGCGGCGTGCCAAAAGCTGTTCGGCCTTTCTCAATTTTTCGTCTGTGCTTACATAAGGAGAGTTGCTCTAAAAGTAGTAACTAAGTAGTCCATGAGTAATTATTTAATAAATAATGAGAAATTCAGAAAAGCATGGTTTTGAGGAGCAATCTATGAAACACAACCATGTAGCTATTCTTTATGTGAAGAAATTATTTGGAAGTGTTCATCATATAGCAGATGTGTGAAAAATGCAAGTCACACTCCATTTAGTCTGTGAACTCATTACAGCCACACAAGGTACAGTTAATGTTATAATTAAAATGATCTGTAATGTCTATTATTATAAAGATGTACTCTTGTACTATTTTAAGCCCCAAAGTTCTTTATACTGTGTGGAAATCCAGTCTTTTAAAACCCTTATGTGTTATTATAGCCCTGAAATCTCAAAAGCTTCATGGTTACAGAAGCCATTAAACATTTCTCACTCAAAACAGGTTTGGGCTAGAATGGGATTCAGGCAGTATAAAACAGAATAGTTAAAGGCGGCAAATACATGCAAATATCAGCACCACCGTCACGTCTCTGACATCATAAGGATGGCAGAGGAAGCGCTAAAAAGAGAAAGAATGTCCCAGTACAATTGCAAAGTATCGTTGGTAACGCAATCTTCTAAATGGGGACTCAGCTTACATTGTTTTTTTGCGGTTCAGAGCAACTAATGTCAGAATTCACCTACTGTGCATGCAATAAAAATAAAACGTTTTTAACCCAATTTAGGAATTATTTTGTCTGCAGAACGTGCTATGAAAAACCATCACAAACGATACACTTACCCATCTGCATACATATCTCCCCAATAGCCCATGTTGCATTGTTGCACACAGAGATGAACTCAGGGTTCAAGTTTGTACCAAGGATGGGCATGAATTCAGCTAGAGAGGAAAAATAAGGACACAATTCAAACTTGAAAATTAATCAATTCATGGTCTCAAAATATTCTGTACACTATTAAAGGCTTCTATCAATTCTTTGCTGAAAATTCTGAAGAAATGGCAAAGGTAATAACAATGCATTCCAAATAACTTTAGAGAGAGATTTGCTCTTACCTATGCAGGGCTTGACATGGGGGAAGCAAGCCTTGGTAAGATCTCCAAGCAAAGCAAAAGAGCTCTGTCGGACCTCTGGCATTGTGTCCTTAAAAAAAAAAAAAGACAAAAATTACTTTCTTTACCAGTTTTGCTGTCAGATGTCACTAGGTGAAGCAATTCACTTAAGAAATGAAACTAAGAAAAATAAAAAATTAGAAGTCAGCTAGCTAGTCAATACTGATTTTACTAAATGAAAAAAATCCCCGTCTCACTCACTACTGCGTTTCGATCCGTGTCACAAAACCCTAATTTTCCATTTGCTCCTAGGATTGCCTGTTTTCTGACAAGTATCAAAATTTGCATTAAAACTAACAGGTAACGCTGAAATGTATGAGGTAATCTAGCCCAGGGGTCACCAACTCCAATCCTGGAGGACCACCGTGGCTGCAGGTTTTCATTCTAACCCTTTCCTGAATTAGTGTCCTGTTTTTGCTGCTAATTAACTTGTTTTGAATTCATTTTAATTGATTTGCTCCTCAAGACTCCGAACCCTTAAATGTTTCTTTTTCCTTAATAAGCAGCCAAACAATAGTGAGGTACAAAATGAACCGAAGCAACTGGTGTCGATCATACAATATCTGAGAATAAAGAAAGATGAAGGTCTCAGGAATGTCGATCTGCTCAGGTCCCCAAAACATTAATAGAGCTCTTAGAAAGAGCAAATCAACAATTTCGGAAATGTCTGCTAATGTACCACAAGAGCAGCAACAAGCCATGAAATGAAAGAACTGGTTTAATTAATGACAGGAATCGGCGCCTCATTAAGCAGCTGGCTGAAGTGAAATTGGTTGGCGTTTGAAGGCCCTGACTTAGTTGGTCTTCTGTTGGCTCCCTCACTTCACGTGTCATTTCTGTTTGGGTGTCATTTAAGAAAAGAAATTAAGAAATTCATCGGAACAAATCTTAAAAAACGAGTCAATTGAAATGAAAAGAAGTTAATTAACAGCACAAACAAGGCACTCAATTAAAAAGGGTTAGAATGAAAATCTGTAGCCACGGGTGTCCTCCAGGACCGGACTTGGCGACTTCTGATCTAGTCAGCGTGCTTTGTAATTTTACTCATAAAAAAACAAATACAGTGGTACCTCAGTATATGTCCTTAATCCGCTCCAGATCCTTTGACTTATACCAAACAAAATTTTCCCATAAGAAATTAAGGGAAAATGATTAATCATTTCCCATGAAAACAAATCCTATTGTTATTGGCACATTATACATTGATGGGGTTGTATAAAATAATTTAAACAGTGCTTAATACTAAAATACATAAATACAAAATCAATTAGATGAAATAAATTAAAATCGAATCTCACTTTACTTTTTAAATGTCTTTGTTTTTCACAATCGAAGATACCGTCGTTCTCGGCAAACGGTATGCAGCAGCCAAGTCCCAGATGCGCATGCCACCTACATACTTTTCAACAAGCAATTCAAATTTACACGAAAAAACACAAAATCACGTGAAAATTCACACAGAGTTATAGCGCAGGTTGATCACTTAACGCTAGCAGCTGGCGTACTGATGCTCGTGGGCAGTCATGGCTTTGTCTCGAGAGAGGTAAACAAGGGTAGCGCACGATGTTCCAGCACGCGAGTTGTATACCGAACAAAGGTCGTATACCAAGCAAAATTTTTCGTGTCCAAACAGGACGTATACCAAGTTGGACTTATTCCAAAGCGGATGTATACCAAGGTACCACTATACTTCTTTCAATCCTAAAGCTGCTCTTTACAATAAAGGAAACATAACTATTGGCATGTTTTCAACTTGTGCATTTAAAATTTGGTTGTGGCTTCTAGTAACTTCCTAGTTTGATGGAAATATTAACAACCATTTTGAAGAATATGCTAAATCCACCTAACTTTATACTCCACACAACAGCTTACAGTCACGACAAATTCTGACAGTTAAATAAGTATTTATAAAAAGTGAAAATCTATGGAACCATCTAAAAAGAATATAATTATTTCAGGTTGTTTCCTTTGGAGCTTTTCCAAAAATAATTAAGTTTTGCTGGGTAGTTTACACCATCTTTACTTACTTTAATCTTTTTTGTTATACAGAAAAGCCTTGTAACATATCCCTGATCCACCAGATGCGAACTCACCTGCATGCACTGAAAAAGTAGAGTCATTATATTGCTTCGTGCCACCAGCTGTTCCACATGTAAGCCGAGCCCCTCTGCAAGCCCACTTAAAAGATCCAATGCTACAATCATGAAATCCTTGTCAGGAGCTTCATACTGGTCTGGATGTTGATTGTACATCTAAAAAGGGAAATGAAGATATATCTTAATTCAAACAAAACAACACTGATACCTCTTTACTCTTCACATATATAACCTAGTGAGGGTTAGGCTAAGCCTAGGAAAATAGGGCATGCAGTCCTTGACAGGTGCTTTGGGGGAAATTTCCAAAGGCTCCCAGGTCACCTGAGAGGTGTGATTCCTCCAAAGTGTCATACTGACACATGACATAAATAACCGACCTTCACTCAATCAGGGAATGCATCAGTCAAAAAGAAAAAGGTAACATCTTCTAATGATGAAATTCATTCTATAATTGAGTGAGTGCAGCAATCATGCAAAGGTGAGCCATCCTAGTTGCACCTTAAGCAACACAAATAGAATTTAAAGATTAGATTCTTTCTCTATTAAAATAAAAAGCAAAGGAAACACTATCTGGTACAACAATGCTCCTAAATGCATTTATTTTATGTATTGAAATCAGGTAATAAATTAGAGTTCCAAATTGAACAGTCATATAAATAAATGCCCAGAAAGGCCAATTAAATACTAGAGCAGGGGTCTCCAACACGCTCCTCGCGAGCTACCGGTAGCTGACCATCCCTTTCCAAGTAGCTCGCGAAAGGTTTAATGAATGCTAACTAAATTTGAAAACCTGATTAGTCAAATTAGGGGCGGGCAATCTTTCCAAAAAAATCATATCACGATCCTTTTAACACAAAATCACGATCCATAATCTGAATTGCAATCTATCTTTTCAAAGTGACACTTAAGAGAATATCCAGACTCAGTCACCAAGACCTAAGTAACACTATTTTAAATATCAAACAAAGTTGAATTAAATTGTTCTCTCGTTCGCTAGCTAAGCGGAGTTAAGGACCACGCCCTGAAGCTGGTGAGTGAGTGAGGAAGGCCCCGCTACTCGGCCCGGATTCATCCAAATAGATCGGCACCACCAGCAAACTCTGATACATAGCTAAATGAGACAAGTTGCAAAATCAACCGGAATGTTCAAGCGAATTATAGAAAAAATCCCAATCTAAATCCATGAAGTAGATCTCTCGTGAAAAAAGGACAGACATACAGTGGATTTTATTTTATATAAGTAAACCTTCATAACGATGTACAGTTAAAGTCTCAACAGCACTCTCAGCATTTCTGGAGCTTAGTAGAACCAGATAACTATAAGAATCTTCACCAAGCAGCTCTGAAAATGTCTGCTGTGTTTGGGTCTCCATACCTCTGTGAGTCTGACGTGAATGTCATGAAGTCAAAGTTCAGAACAAGACTGACAGACGAACATTTAAATGACACATAAGAGTGAACCTCAGTGGCTCCACTCCACCATACACCTCAGTGCCAATCATCTGACGAACTAAAAAACACATTACACATGCAACTGGACACGTGAATAAAGTGACACAGTGGCATGTGACAAAATCACAAATGAAGTCACATCTGTGTATTTGGAATTGCATCGTTTTGTTTTGATAGCATTCATGTTTTAATTCAATAGTGTGAGATACACGAGAAAATGCATACAGACGTACAACATGCACATACAGGTGAGCTAAATATTTTTTTGTGATATTTTAATGCAAAATGTGAGTTGTGGACGCCAACATTTTGTAAATGTTCAGGTAATTTCCTTTGGGATTAATAAAGTATAATAAAAAAATAAAATAAAACAAGCTTATTCAGCTTGTTTGGGTTGAAATAAGATATGAGAATAAACGTTAGAAAACATGAGTAGCTCTCAGCCATTTTCACTTTGTAAAAGTAGCTCTCAGTGGAAAAGAGGTTGGAGACCCCTGGACTAGAGCACACCTGCTACCACGTGCACCTTCAGGGAGGCCATGCAGCACTGGTGGCAGACCATAACTGACTGTCACAATTCTGCACTCAATCCAGAGACTGTCGATAATCTTATTTTTGGCACATAATCTGCAGTGTGAAGAACAACAAGAGTTTGTGCACTGCATCCCCGTTTATAAATGTTCACACTAAGCAATGCTTGGAATGGATTACATTACTGATTGGATATAACAGGTTTCCTTAAGTTCACGTTCTCACGTCTGTGTTTCCGTTCTGCAAAACAAGAATGCACTTAAAATTTTTTTTGACTCTACTGGAGTTCATTGTGAAACTACAGAAATACTAAGGGAACACACAATTGTTGAACAGTTAATAACCTAATTAAATAAAGGCATTAACAACATACAACTCTAGCCTTGTACTCAGTTAAAAAAAAAATATGTTACTGACATAAAAAAAAAGTTACGTTACCTTTATTATTCTGTTGTGATGTGAGATTTTGCATATAACTTGATAAATGTTTTGTACGTCTTTTTTGTAATCTAGGCGAAGCAATGTAATTTAGTGTTACTTTGGTGAGAGGCATTCGTTTTCCACGTTTATGACTTTTCTTTGTAATTTTACGACAGGATTTGGGGGAGATGAGTCTTAAACCACTATGATGAGTATTTCTTTGCTAAACATCCCCCACACAAAGGGATGTTAGCTTAATATATGGTCTTGGGGCGTTGCAGGTGTTAAGGTGTACTATTTCCCCCCATTGGTCTGAGATATGGCTGTTTGGAATTGGCTTGTCTCAGAGGCCTTTAAGTACCATGATATCATATTGGCTGTAGGGAGTTGGGCAGAAAACCTATAAATTTGCTTGCTCAACCACATTCTCTCTCTCTAACCAACATATGATGAAGAAGCATCTCTCTTGCTAACCTGTGATGATGTAGAAGTATCTTTCCGTTGCTAACAACTGAAGACGACCATCACACCATGAACTGAAGACAACACAATCAGGAGCACAGCTTCAGCCATTTTGAACAGACATGTGGCTGAAAGCTGAGCACCAATGATGCCTTAACTAGAGACATTTGAAGTAACTACAAGTCTGTGTGTCACCTGAATTACACATCACCATTTAATCAGGTTGTTTGGTTGCCAATATTCAAATGTACTTTGCATTTTGTTATTATTTATGAATATTATCAATAATACATTTTATGTGCAACTTCACTCCTGCTTGTCTTTTCACTACATCCAATTGCCTGAGGTTAGAGATATAGAAGGGAAGGTGGGGATAAGTTATATACAGTGGTAAGTCTATGAGATTAGCCATTCTAAGGCTATATATTAATAATAGGGGAAAGTAGAGCAATATTTTATAGAGATAGATACAGATATATATAGATATAGATATATATATAGATATAGATATATATAGATATATAGAAAGAGATATATAGATATATAGAAAACATATTCAAAATGGATTTTGCACCATATTGGCGAGCCCTATATTCATCGATTACACACCCTTCACATGCAGTACTGTAAGAATCTCACTGTACTGTATAAACATGCCATATCTGAACTTTGACACAGAATTCAATCAATCAACCAACATTTATTTATATAGCACATATTCATACAAAAAATGTAGCTCAAAGTGCTTTACAAAACGAATAGAAAAATAGAAGACACAATAAAAAATAAAAATAAGTCAACATTAATTAACATAGAAAATATATTATTATATATATTATATTGACCTTAGTGTGAGGATCAAAGATGAAGCTAAACTTCAGATACATTTACCCCCAAACAAATTCATTCCTTCAGTTAAAAACTGCTGGTTTAAACATTTTCCCTAAGTTTGCACAGACACGATTGCAACTCATTCACTGTTTTACATCAACAAAGCAGAAGTGCTTGATCAAGTTTACAAAGCACATGAATGATATTTAGATGCATGTTTTCTGTGGTGGTGACCTGCGCCACCACCACCTAATCAGAGCACCGTGATGTTCCTACATTGATGGATTAAAAGCCAGAAGTCTGCATGACCATCATCATCATCAAGTCCTTCCATGAGAACCCTAAGTACAAAGAGGAGTGTTTCATTTAGGTTAGGTAGAACACCCAGAGGGCGCTGGGTGGTCTCGTGGCCTGGAACCCCTGCAGATTTTATTTTTTCTCTCCAGCCGCTTGGAGTTTTTTTTTTTTATTTGTTTTTTCTGTCCTCCCTGGCCATCGGACCTTACTCTTATTCAATGTTAGTGTTGTCTAATTTGAATTTTTACTTTGTCTTTTTTTTCCCTCTTTTCTTCATCATGCAAAGCACTTTAAGCAAATTACTTGTATGAAAATGTGCTATAGAAATAAATGTTGTTGTTATTCCAGCTAAAACCCCATGGATCTTGCAGGGTCCAATAATACTTCACAGGAAGTAAAAAAAGACTGCAACATGACCCTTTTAAATATACTTAAATGGGCAGAATAAAACCTTTACAAAACCAGTAAGTGGATCTAAAATGTCCCATACAGCCTACTAGACTGAAAAGGTTATATAGAAAAAAAGAACCTACCAGTAATTATCATTACGGAGATTAAACTACTCAATTATCTATATTGTGCTGTCATCCAGCATTATTAATAATTAGTAAACCAACTAAGAACAGTACCTGACAGACCAAACAAATATTTCAACCAGATAAAAGAATGCTATGATAAAGAGTATTAAAAACTGTGCTCAAGTCTAATAGGATGCCAATGGCGCCATATTACTGCCTTAGAGAAGATCAGAAAATCATTTCACAATCCAGGGTTAAAAACACTTATGCAGTACAGTGGCACTGGACAGCCACTAACAACCCACACTGTAAACCAGCACGGGAACAGCATTAGGCGATTTTCAAGTAAACGTCAGTTTTCGTTTCAATCCCCAACCCCATTCTTCCATAATGTGATAAAACAGTTTTGTGAATTTCAAAAGTTGAAAATGACCAAAATTAGACATGATCTGGATTTCATGGCCATCGAGAGGGAAGTAGTGCACCATAGTGCCTGGATTAAGGCAGGTTCATTCAGAGTTATCTTATTATTTGTGTCTGAACCGCTTTGGTACCAGTCTGAGGTCCAACAGCTGCTTATGACACTGAACTGCCAATCCACTATTCCAAACGAGCTCTGTATACAGAAACAGGACACTTGCAGCAACAGCATACAAAACATTCTCCCAACTTTTAACTCATCATTTAATTTGACAGATAATGGAAGAATTATTTGAAATAGTGAAGAAAGCAAAAGGCATCCCTGCTCAGTGTACTACCTGCCCCCAAACATGCAAAAATGGCGACTTCCTTTGCAAGATGGAGAACGAAGTTAGTTGTCCTTGCGAAATTGCAGCGAAGAAACAGAAAAAAAAAAAAAAAGGGGGAACTATGCAAGAAAGAACAATGTCAAAAACTGTTAGCAACTATAAATCCACATGCAGCAACAGCATATACAGTAATGTTACCATCTAATGTGATGAGTAAAAAAGAAATATAAAAGAATACAAGGTATGCTCTATTTTGAATGAATAAAGGAAGCACAAACCATTGCTTGGGCCAATGTCTTTTGCACCAGTGTAACACAGCGCTGATAGACTGGCTCACAGTAGGGTAAGAATCCACTCTGGAGGGCAGTAGCTACAGATGACAAGCACTAACAAAAGATAAAAGTTATACAGAACCATTGAGACAGAGTTGATTTAAAAAAGGTTTCGCGATAAAAGCATCATACACAGAATATGACAAAGTCAAGAGCAGGCTTTCATACCTCTAACAAAGGGAACAAGTCTTTATCCTCATCTTTCAGTTCATTCCACTTTTGAATTAGAGGAGGCATTAGTTTCTGAATATATTCCTAGGGGAAAAGAAACTGAAAACTAAAATTCAAGAAACCCAAACAAAGTAGTTGTAGGTTTTAATCAACTGGATAAAAGCATGTCACAAAGATTTACACGTGTTCTTCAGATAGCTATTTGAATATTTTTTCTACGAAAAAAAAAATGATTCCCTCCCCACAGCCATTCTTGCATGGAATACAGTATATCATAAAACACTCTAATGCACTAGAAAACACCAATTTCAAATTTAGTGCTGTAATACAGAACAAACATTAAGATATAGTGAAAAAACAATTAAAGAGTAGTACATGAATTACAAATTATTAAGACGACAAGAGGAAAAAGAAGAGTAAACTAATGCTAAACTCAGGCTAACCACGAGTCAATTAAAGGGTGGAGGTACTCACAGGTTGGTTAAGATGATGACCTACGGAGTCTGCCAGAGTACCAATGGCATCATACAGTATGAGCAGATTCTTGTGCTGGTACTTCCCAAACGCGAACACCAAAGTGTCTAGGATGTAGCTCAGGTAGGGGACTAGCTCAGTACAGGCTTCCTCTTCTAATGTGGCAAAAGCACTGTACAAAAAACATACAACACCACAAATCAGAAAATAATTTGTTTCCTTAGTGTCTCCTTAAAGTACCAAAATTCACAGCATCACACCTTAATTGGATCAAAGAAAACCAACAACCTTCCACTTTGTAAATCAAGTTAGATTTTAATTAAATAGTACATTAGCATTTTATTTATTTTTCAAACTCAAATTAGTTTTATATATTCTAACTATGTGGTCCCTAATATTAAAATCCATTAATCTACTAGAAGAGAGTAGTTTAAAAAGAAGCAACATGGGGGAGAAAGAAAGACTGCTGTGGCCTGAGTGGAACTTCTTAAAAAAAATGAGCGACAACGCAGTCGTCAATATCGACTGCTAATCTTTCCACCACACAACACTATTGGACCAACAGATTGGCACAGCAAACAACACTCCTCACAAACACAGCTGAACAGGGCAAGCAACCTATCAACTGTGTCAAGAGTTGAAGTATCATCAGCAGGTGCAACTAGCAAGAGCGGTTATATGACATGCCCACTACATCCATGCACTCATTGAAGGGGTTTTCCACAGCAGAACTGACTGTAAAGCAGATACACTTGTCTTCACGCAGACCACAGACATGTTTTGATTTAGGAAAATTAACCTGAATTAACAGGCTAGAGAAAAGGGACAATACGTCCTCATTTTTCCACAGAATATTTTTTAATGCTTCACTCACCCATTCCACACAACACGCCATTGTGAAGAGGGGAAGGAGACGCTGCCGTTCCTCCGAAACCCCTGTTTAATGGTGATACAATGGAATACAAATAACAGTTGGTTTTTTTTTTTCTCCAGCCTTTGGAGTTTTTTTTTTGTTTTTTCTGTCCACCCTGGCCATCGGACCTTACTCTTATTCTATTTTAATTAATGTTGACTTATGTTTATCTTTTATTGTGTCTTCTATTTTTCTATTCATTTTGTAAAGCACTTTGAGCTACATTTTTTTTGTATGAATATGTGCTATATAAATAAATGTTGATTGATTGATTGATTTTAACCTCCTCTTTGCTCAATCAGCTGCTAGCTTGCTGCTGCTCCCGTGCCATGCGATCTGCATTTTATGCGGCGCTTCAAACATTTTAGTCACTGCCTGGTCTCTCTTCTGCCCCAGACATCCTCAAACACTATTCAATCTCTTTTCACTGTTCTGTTACTTCACCGAGAAACATTTTCAGTTTGTTTGCACTAATGTGATTTTTACTCTCATCTTTTTGAGACTTTCGAATTTTCCTACTTCCGTTATCTCTAACCTGCTCTGCTTTTGTATCACGGGACTTGCTTCCAAAGGTTTTAAGTATGACATGACTTGCCCATCTTGCAGGACATGAATGGGTCTCTGTCTCCTTTCAAAAGATCACGTTTTGTCACAGGAAAAAAGTCTCGTCTTAAGTTTTTGTTTTTTAATAGACAGATTGGTTTTCATATTGGTATTAAAATATTAAGAAATACCACCAAGTTAGGCATGCCTAATAAAACAAATTACAGTTAAGTGTTATTACCTTATTGTGAATGATTGTTCAACTCGTGTCAATAAACAAACAAATGACCATATAAAAAAGGGGTCCTCAATCACAGTCCTGAAGGGCCGCGGTGGCTACGGATTTTCATTCCAGCCAGTGTCCTAATCAGAACTCAGTCCTTGCTGATAATGAAAGCTGGTGTTTAAACTCGTTTAAACCTTGTTAGTGCCTTTATTCATCAAAGACAAATTTTAGTTACTTTGTAGATCAGAGGTCATCGATTACAGTCCTGGAGGTCTGTTATGGCTGCAGGTTTTCACTTTAACCCATTTCTTAATTAGAACCCTTTAATTTACAACTAAAGCAATAAGGTTTTTGGGCTTAACTTTAGTTTTCTTGCCTGTAACCATTCAAATATCTTAATTTCCTATTTTAGATTTTAGCAGCTGCATTTAAGTTGTAATTGTTGCCCGTTTTCTTAATCAGACATTAGTTAATAACGAGATGCAGATAACCAATAAACCAGCAGCCCTCGTGCTAATGTGGTTACTAAGAAGTATCTGTAATAAAAAATGTTTAGAAATGAATGAGAGGGGAATTGGAAGGACCATTAATTTTAAATCTATTCTGGTCCACAAAACACATGGATAATGTTCTCACAGAAGGAAACTCTACAGTGCAATTAAAACTGCAAGCATTAACAAGCTAAATAGTTCAATGCCAAGTTTCATTGTCAGCATGGACTGCTTTCTAATTAGGAAACTTGTTGGAATAAAAACCTGCAGGCACTGCGACCCTCCAGGACTGTGATTGAGGACCCCTGATATAGAATGTGTTACCGGGGAGGAACTTGAATATTTTTCAAATGCTGCCTTGGAAATTCAAACCAGAATTTATGTCAGACCTGAACCTGGTACATCTATAACTACCATTAAACCAAATTCTTGTTGTTCCAGCATTTATTTAACACTATTATTCCAAAGATTGATCAGCATCTGCAGAATTAGTAGATTGACAGCATCACTTCCTCCACATTGATCCTCGAAATAGGCACCTCACAGGGTAGTGTGCCAAGCACAGGGCTTTACACATTGGATCACAAATGACCAAGTGGCAAAACACAGCTGTAGTTCCATCAGTTTTGCTGAACACATCATAATTAATATGAGCAAAATGAAAGAGCTACCCATAGACTTCAGGAAGCAGTCAGTCGTCACCTTTATATTGGCATGGAGGGCTATGGAAAGGATTTGAAGTTTTAAATTCCTTGGTGTCTGCATCCCTGATGACAATGTGGCTTGCCAATGCCTTTATTTCTTTAGACATCTCTGGAAAACTCAGAGCTATGGTTAGCAAGTTTTACAAGTGAAAAGCAGCTGTTTACATTTGGTAAGATACCTTACACAGCACCGTAACACAAAACAAACAAGAATATGGCAAAGTCTGCACTGAATATTATTGGTGCATAACTCCACTTCTGTGACAAGTGTAAAACACTGCTTTAGTAGGGCAAATAGCATTATTAAAGGCCTGAGATATCCTCCGGTCATGTCTCTCCCCATTCTCTACTGGCTAACAGTACCAGGCCATTAAAGCTCACACTAATAGGATTTATGAACAATTGTTCCTCTCAGGTAATAAGAGCACCTTGTACTGGCAACATCATAAGTGATGTGCATATCTTAAAATTTGTTGTCTAATGTTGTGTTTAATTTATTGCCTGCTTATATTACACTACTGTTAAACATCTATGTTAGATCTGCAACTAAAATATCTTAATGTGCTATGTACATACGATCGAAAAACCCGAAGCAAACTTAAAACACACACTTCACTACTAGAAAACCTACCTGCAAGCTGCTTCTTGCACCCTTTTGTTGCCATCTAAGATCCTTTTGAGTAGCTCAGTCATTAGGGGTTTCAGGTAGTTATCTGGAGGTTGGCTCACCACCCAATGAGCATAGCGACTGAGAGTCCAGCAGGCAATGGAACGCACCAGAGCTTTCTTATCAGACAGGCACTGAATTAAGTGTGGTATCAGCTCAGGCAGGAATGGCACCATGCCCTGCATGCAACCTGCAACAAAAAAAATAAATAAAAAAATAAGACTAAAGAACAAACTGCTCCCTCCTGATTCATCTTTTCTGTTTTTAGATGAAACAGTAAAACATTCTCGCACAACAAATGTTCAATAGCTTCATGTCTGAATACACTGTGCATCACGGTAGTGTCAAACAATGGAACAAAGTAGCCCTACTCTTTCTGCCCTGAATTACCTACGACTAGGGATACTCTGTTGTTTCCACAGGTACAATTTAAGACACGCTGTCATCTTTTTATTCTCGATTACGATTTTACAAAAAGTGTTCGGTGTATACCAATACTTTTTCATTAATCAATAGTGTGATGCAGTTTTAATTCAATCCTAATGTATAAATCTAAAATAAATAAGAGCACAGATTCAAACCCCAACTTATTTACGCTGTGAAGTAAACATTTCTTTCTGGTCTTGTCGACAAGTGAGAAGAGCCCAAGTACAAAGTGACAAATAACTCAATTTGAGCCAGTTGTATCTAGGACTCAGACCAGCTTACCTTCTGCAATAGCTCCTAGTACAAGAATACCCGATTCCTTGATCACCCAGTCTGGATGAAACAACAGCCCTTTCAGAAGAGGGAGGAGATGTGGCAGCAGGTCATCTCGAAAAACATTGGCAAGAACATCAAGAGCTGCTGCAGAGCATTTTCCTGTTGGAAAATAAGTGGTTAACTTCGTACTTTTTATAGATATGAAGTTAGAAAAATGAAAAAAGTCACACCGTATAAATGCTAAAATCCACCAGGGCCACTGTGGTGGTCACTCTCTGAACTTGCTTAAAATGTTTGCCATAACGTATCTGACATAGTAAAATAGCACTAGATAAAACAAGACCAGAATAACTGGAGGGCTACAAAGTAAAGGCTCAACAAAGTATAAAGCAGCCAACTGCCAATAACCTATTTTAAACCTTTTGCTGAGCAGCAGGAAAATTGTTATTCTTTAGCCACAATGCCAATCTAATAAATCCCAGACCCCAACTTCCAGCTCAACTCACGTAGGTTCCAGTCAGACAATGTGTCATCATCATCGTCGTCGTCATCTTCAAAATCTTCGCCTTCTTCAGTGCCGTCTGCTTCATGCTGCAAAGTGACTGTACGCGATTTGTGGAAGCGTGGTTTTATGTCCTGCTCGCTATCAGGTACTGTGTCATCTTCCTCTACATCACCCTGTTAGGTACAAAGGCAAATAATACTTAAGGATCTGTACAAGGAGGGCAATAATACAACAGACCAGATATGTCCACATTCTGTTGTCTATAAGATATTATTACAGTTTTGAATTAAGCAGAAAATCATAAGATGAAGATAAAAAGGCAATTTCTAAACACATTTAATATTCACTTGTGCCAAAACCTGGAATTTAATACCAAACTTCAGCACAACAAATACTCTGAGCAAATTTTCAAATATTTTAGTAAGGCTAAAGACCGTTACATTTTATAATCTGGTTTGGAGGAGGGGGAAAAAAAATTAACAGTTACCTTTAATAAAATGATATCAATCTCTGAATACTTCATACCATTAACCAGGATGGGAATAAGCCTAGTGAGGGCAAACAAAAATAACCAATGATATAAGACCCCCAGTGAGGAAAAGGCAGTATTGAATAAAAGTATTCAAGAAACTCTGGATCAGACAGTATGAATACAAAAGTCAATCACTGATCATCAAGCCTGAAGGTCAACATCACTTCCAGAGTGTGGATTAAATACAATGAAATGAAAAGGGAGAGACTAACGTACTGGGTTTTAGAGAAGATACAGAGTTGCAGGCTACCAAAAGTACCACCCAGATTGCTGCATGCAGATTTTAGCCCCGATTTCTGTTAATATATAAACTCCTTGCTTAGATACTCTTTTCAATTGATGAATATTACGTGTTGAGAGTGAATTCTGATATTCTCAAGAAACAAATAATTTTCTTTTTTTTTTTCCAGCAACCAGTTCAGATGGTAAATTTATTTGTAGAAATGTCTGGGCAGAAGACAGCTGAAAATGGCTGCCACAAACTGTTTCCTTTTTCAGACCTTTATAAGCTAGGGCTGAACCACCAACTTGCCCAACAACACTTCAGATTTAGTGTTTAATGACAACAGTCCAGACTAAACAAAAGGTAAATGGATTTCCATAAGAATTTATTCTATAATTTCAAAATATGCAAGTCAATGAATTTAAATGCTTTATGCTGACAAACTGCATAATGTGCATCTGGCAACAACAAAATTTCAAGGATACGATCTATTATATCCTAAATTGGCTGCTCCATTTAATTTATCATAAAAACGAGGGGTTTTGGCAGGGGAGAAATTTAAACAATATTATAAAGCATTACTAAACCTAACCCTCCAATGCCCACTCACTTAAAGGGGGGAAAAAAGGCAAAACAAAAATGATAACTTACTGTACCAGGTGACCTGACAGCACATCCTTGCAGATCGGCTGCTCGGCTAATGTGAGCCAGAACTCACAAGCTTCCAGGGCAACATTCTCATCGCTATCCTGTGTTCTCTGAAGCATGTACTAAAGGTGAAAAAAAAAAAATAAAAAATAAAAGCCACATCCATAGATCAGTGATGTTCTTCTGCCCCGAAAACACACCCCACTATGGAACAACAGACACCCAATGTTTGGCTTTCAAATGATGCGATTATGGTAAAATGTTGCCTATCCGGCTGCATAAAGACCTTGAAATTCGTAAGAAGTTGCGTTAATCATATAGAACAATGCCTGTGACACAACAGTTTTGACAGCGACTTTTTTGTACATCACCTTTAGTGAGAAAACAAACAAAAAAACAGAAATGACACTTACAGGACATACTGTATAGGGTGTAGGTAGATTTGACTCTAAGCAAGATGTGTAACAGAGCAGCAGGACTGGAGACAATCTTACAGTCTTAAGCAACGTTGGAAAGCACTAGACTACAGCCCACAATACACTACGAAAAACGTGTGTGCATGTGGAAAGTGGAGGATAAAAGTGACCTGCACAACATAAAAAATGAATGTAATGTTTGCTATATATTTTATTAAAACTTCTATATGATATTAAGTGAAAACATTCACCAAGCCTTTAAATGTATGATCATATATAACGAAGTTACACATCAGCCTGGTATAGCACCTTGAACACATTCTAACATCCAAAGCCCAATGACTTTAGGCTCTCCCTAGGAGTAGCTGGATCTTAAGTTGCCACTTTCCATATATGACCGTTTTTTCTTTTTTTCTAAACAACCCCATTTTGTTCCAGTTCTGAACATGCTCAGTCACAGGAAATGCATGCAACTGGCTAGAGTATTTTGCTTGTGCCAAGATCCAAGTCGGGACTTGATTTTACCGTATAACTTCTGGTCTTCTTATATAATATGCTACCGTGGCTGGCTGTTTGTCTGTCCAAGATTTTAAATCACCTGTAGCTCGAAAACCGTTTCACCTATTGACTTGAAATTTGGTACACAAACTATGTGAGGTCTACTATCTGTTTACTCTTTAACTTTATTGTAGAATCAACTCTCGGCAGCACGCAGCAGGGCGGCCTTGCGGCACATGCGTATGGGCGCCGTTCTCATTCCCTACCACCTTCGCTAATCATTCTTGAGGCAGATTGAAGACTTAAGTGCCAACTTAAGTGAAAAATTAAAGATACTAAGTAATTGCAAAACAAAAACTGACATAATCAGTTTTAACTCGACAAGATGCAGACGAAAGAAGAGAAGCAGTGGGTCGCTAGGGTGGAGAAAAGAAGAGCTGCTCAGAAAGCAGCAAGCGCATCAACCTCTGAGCAAACGAATGGTAAATGTACAGAGAAAGACGATGAAAACTAGGAATGCTCAAGTGTAGTCACTGCACGTTATCGTGCAGTACGCCGTTACTTGTATTTTATAATGTTGGTTGTATAAGTCGAATGCGGAAAACTCACGTTATTGGTACAAGGGATGATATGCCAACGCCCTCCTGAGAGAGTAACCACAGAGCACACCACCTTTTTCTTTTCTATGTGGGGTGCGGCAATGTGCTGTATCAGCATGTGCTCCTAACCTCTCTCTCCCTATTGTGCCTACGTGACCACACAGTAATAACCCAACTATTCCGAAGCGACATTTGCACTGATTTGTGTTTTTTGTATTTCACACCCTCACACACCTTTATCATTAGAGCATCCCTTATCTACGATGGAGCGTTTGATCAGAAAAAAATATGAAGCTGGTTTTAAATTAAACGCACTGCTGCAACAAAATTCAATGTGTCTGAGAAACTGGTGCGAGATTGGAGGAGGCAAGAAGGTATCAAAAATAAAAAAAAATAAATAAGTTGCATTTTTGAACGGGTGTATAAGTCGGGGTCTGCTTTTATGATCGATTTTGCGGGTTTCAAGACTACGTGAGCATATACGGTACTCCAGGGCTGTGGAGTCGGTAGATAAATGCTCCGACTCCTCAGTTTCTAAATCTTCCGACTCCGACTCCTCTGTATGTATATACTATGCTAATGTATTAATGTATTTTCTACATCCATTGAAGGAAAGGAAGGCAACATACATGTCATTTCACCACAGAACTACTGGCTAGGAAGCCAACACTCTACTATAATGCCAGATTAAGACAAACACAATGAAAACAAGGTTTTGTTTATTTTATTTTATTTTTTTTTTTTAAACAAGTGTCTGGATAGTAATAGCAGGCATAAAAATCAGGAACAGGAAATGTATTGGTTCAAAAATACAAACCACATTCTTTGGTAGTTTTAACTTTTAAAACAAAAAAAAAAGCTTAACTATATGAACTAAAAACAATATCTGGAAAACCTATATTAAATTTGGAATACAGTTATAGTTAAAAGAAAGGAAATAAATATGGCAGCCTCCATATTCCTCTGACCTCAGGTTCCCTTTAAATGCAATCTAAAATCAGTGGGCTTTAGGCTAGGTTCACAGTTCCCTGTAACAGTGGAACACAACACAATGGAAAGCGGTGCCGCACCTTACCTGTGCATTACATCCCATATAGTGATGCATACAGTCAATGAAAAGCATGCTTCATGGTTACTTGACATGTTCGTTTTGTGGTAACATTATGCACTGCATGCATTGGGCTTTATTCTTACAGCAGAGAAGTAGTTCATTATGACTGTTTGTGAACTGGGACATTTCAACTTACTTTTTTAATTCCCATTTAAATTTAGTAGGAGTCGGAGTCGGTTAACTTTTTGCTGACTCCGACTCCAGGTACTCAAAATTGTCTCCGACTCCTCGACTCCGACTCCACAGCCCTGCTCATATCAACTGTTATGTGTACAAACAAAATACAACCTTAACAAATGTCAGCTTTATAAAAAACTCACCTGTATGATGCTGTGCATGTGAGGTATGAGACGATCTATGCGAACCTCAAGCAGCATTACTAATGCACGACAAACATTTTTTCTGACTTCAGGGTCTTCATCTGTAGCCAGTGCAAATAAGTGCTAGAATGTGGATGGGAGAGAAAGGAAAACAAATTGCAACTTCTCATCATCTCTAGCTTTCACAGAGTTTCCAAGAAAGAAGAGAAAAAAAAAATTAACTGTTAAACTTAATAAACTGTGAGAAATGATTACAATCATTGTAATAAGAGTAATGATTGGCTATTAAACCCCAATTCTGATAGTGCTCCAAGTACTGGACAACTCTGCTACACAGAGGAAATTTGACTTTTTACTGAAGCTCAATAAACAAGTAAATAAATACATAATTAAAACGAACAAATACACACAAATATTACTAAAAAGGAAAAAACCTAACTTGGCTAAAGACAGGAGCAGTCACAGTGAGGTATTATGATGGCATAATGCCATTGGTATAAAACAGCCCCAGTGGCATTTACACCGATATTCACAGAAAAATCTTAAAAATACTTAAAAAAATAAAATTAGGCACACATTTTCTCCAGATCAGACAGTATGAGCACGTTAAAATCATTAAGAATCAAATACCATGTTGTCCATCATTTCCAGAGAAATGTGCTAAGATACAAAGGCATATAATTTAAAAGAAATTATTGATGCTGGCAAGAATGATGGTGTTAGGTTGTCACTCCTAAAACCTTTCAAATAAACCTATACTGTATATAATTTGTTATTGAAGTCAAGGTAATGGCTGAAATGCTCTAGTCACTATATGGTAAATCACTTTGCTTGTAGTCAAAATATAAATCATGGGCGATAAAAACCAGGCATTTCGTAAAAAAATCAACAAGGATATAAGCTGTCAGCTTAACATTTTAATTTGTTCTCTCTTTGTTCTAAGATCCAAAAATATTATAATGTATTTTAATCAGAGAATTCCAACTGATGTATAGAAAACAAAAAATATGTTCTTCTGGCAGCAAATTGTGAGAGTGTTCACTCATTTGGGGAGATCCACATTTGACAATAAAAAATTGTCTAATTTGCTTGTTTAATGTCTGCGTAAACCGATCATCGGTTTTCTTCAGGAACTAACAACAATGCACAGTATGATATATATTAAGTACGCATGGAACAGTTATCAGTTTTACAATGTAACATGGTAAGATTTGACAGTATCTGTATGATTTTCAATTTAAATTCACTCTATAATCATGTCTGAGCACTGTGATTTTTAAGAACCCACCAGTTTTGTGATAATGGTCTACTGTTCAGCATCAACGGCCATTTGATGCAAACACACAGACCTGCACAACACAAAGTGTGCACACCAAACTAATTTCAAGCAAGGTGAAAGGCAGTGATGGCGCTACAGAGCATTTTGCAGTTTTAAGAGAGTTGCATATGAAGTGTGGTTTTGCTATGATTTTATAAAGTTATAACTTAATCCTTTTTGATCAGTTTGCCAACAGAAGATGCAAAACAATTGTTGTAAGGACCATGCATCAGAGATGCCTAACCTTTCGAAGAAGCTTTGTACATCCCAGCAACCTCTGTGCGATCAGAGATTGTTCAGTGCCAGTGGGCACACATTATCACCACTCTCCGACACCAAATCAAAATGCAGATATCTTTACATTTCAGCAGCAAGTAGCAGAACATAACATGATGGCCTAACATTTTGTTTATTTCTTTACAATGCAGCAAATGGACATACAATTCTTGCTGCTCACTTGATTTGTTTGCATATTTAGAGCACATCTCATTTTTTTACATAGGATTGAGTTGTTCTGATACTGTTAACATCTGCACTCCATTCTTTACACATGGTTATATTTTAATATTAATGCAAAGAGTGCCAACAGTCCAAGTAGGACATAGCTCGAATACTTTTGTGATTATTCATTCTTCATTTATGTGTTAAGCGACCAGAAAAGAGGGAATGTTTACTTCATTTTTAAAATCACAGCAGCTTACATATTCCAAGATGTAGCTAAAAAAAGTATACTTCAATGAAAACGTGGTGAAACAATTTTTAGATTGTATCAGTACTTGTTAAATTTTGTTAGAAATATTTAAACATACTGAAAACACTGACAACTGAGAATTTCGATCACTATACTCAGATCACCCAAACTCTATCAAGTAAACAAGGAAATCTTAAAATTGCATACCATAAAGCTTTGGATGAAAAACAAAAGGTTATTACCCTTCCAAGGCAATATATAGCTAGATATACGGCAACTTCTATATTATTTAATTGCAAGCATTTTGGGAAAGCTTAACTGATTAAACAAACTCATTTATGTACCTCAATGAAAGTGTCAATGTTGTCCATCAGCGCCTGTGCTCGGCCAATAATAAACTGGTTAACACAAGCAATGGCATGGGACCTAAAGAAAAAAAATATACATTAAGCCTAACGGCCACAGTAATCAAAAGAGGAATACAAAACGTAAGATCCAGAAGCAAACATACTTTCAGATGCTCAAGTTTTATAAAACTAATTGTGGCTGAAAATTGTCCACTCACACTGCTCAACAAATTCAAAAAGCAAGCACTTTCAAAATTCCACTTTTTGCCAGTATGAAGTAAACTCTACAGAAAACTGACCTGATCTTAGGACTACAGTGCTTAAAGAATTGGAGGAACTTAGGAATCATGATGTTTAAAGGCCTGTTCAGAGCATCACTGTCCAGAAGCTCAGATGAATCTTCACAGATTTTCTGCAGGGCTCCAAATGCACCCTAATAAATCAAGAGACACCCTGCTTAAAAACATACAGGAAGGCAAGAAGAGCACTACAGGTAGAATTAACCGATGTAATCTAAATTTTGATGAAGCAAATGGACCTCAAACACAAAAGCAAGTTTTTTTCTCAATAATGTGAAAAATATAGTACAGCTCTATGATACACCATGTTGAAATTTCTAACGTAAACAGGAAGCACAATGAAGACAAGGATATAACAAAAATCAAAACATTTTAAATCTCTTCATTTCAGGAATTGGCATATCTACAGTACTACCCAGGTGTGAAATTGATGTAAAGTATGGAACAAATAATAAAGATGACTTTAAATAAATCATACTCAAGACAGCCAACTTGCACATTTATAGCCTGTTAGGAGCAGATAAATAGAATGGATAAGTCACTTGTGGCAATCTGCAGGACAGGGATAGGAAGGTACTCCGTCTCCTGCAGTCAGGCACATACGTGCTCCTTAATTTCAAAATATGTTTTTACTTTTAGCGCATATTAAAAGGTATTAGATAAGTTAAGCCTGAATGGGTCCTGAACGGAATCCTAATTTAAAGCTCATCTGTGTACAGGCAAAATTACAATTGCTTCGCACTCGGGTCCTAATCTGGATCCTGAGTTGGTTTGTCGTGTGGTGGGTGCAGTAATGCACTGTATCAGTCACACTGCTGAATAATGCAGCTATTAAATACAAAGAGTTATACAGAACACCGTAAAATGAATTGTGAATTTCCCCTTGGGATTAATAAAGTATCTATCTATCTAAAGATGTTAAATTACATAGTTATTAATGTTTCAGTCAAACCTCACACAGTTAAAAACAAAAAAAAAATAAATAATGCTCAAATAGCTCATTTGGAATACCTCACAAGTATTATAATCTTCAGAATTCAGCAGGTTACATAACTGGGGCAGCAACTCCGGCCACGTCTGAAGCTCGCCCTTGGAGGCAATTGTAGTTATAAGGATCCCTAAAGGTGAGCAGACGGTGCATTAAAGAGGGTAGAAAGCAAAAAAAAAAAGCATACAAACATATGCAAATTAGGACATTTAAATCAAAAGAGTGCAAATACAGTGCAAGCCTAGAAATTCCCACGTTTAATAAAATGTATTATTATTATTATTTCTATTTATACAAAGCACCTTACTAAGCACTCAAGGACACCGAACAAACACATCATAAACAAAACTTAAAAACATCAGAAAATACAGAAAATATAAAAATTAAAATCAAACAAAGCCACTGTAATCAGAGAAAAAGCCATTTTAAACAGATGGGTTTTCAGTTTACATTTGAAGGATGAAAATGATTCGATATTGCTAAGCTCAGTAAGTAGCGAGTTCCAGAACAGCTGAATGCTCTGCTCCCCATAGTGGTCAGATGGATGGAGGAAGAGGATCTAAGGTTACGGGAGGGAATGGCAACATGAAGAAGGTTGGACAGATATGGAGGGGAGAGGTTATAAATGGTCTTAATGGTTAATAGCAGAATTTTAAAATCAATTTGAAATTTAATTGGAAGCCAATGAAGCTGCTGCAAGACAGGAGTAATATGGTGAATAGATGAGGTTCGAGTAATGATGCGAACAACAGAATTCTGGACTAGCTGAAGCTTATGGAGAAATTTATTAGAGAGACCAAAGAGGAGTGAATTGCAATAGTCCAGAGACGAGAAAAAACAAGACTGTGAACAAGAATGGCAGTGATATGGGGAGTGAAGGAGAGGTGGATGTGATTAATATTACGTAGGTGGAAGTAAGCAGACCTGGTGAGGTTATTGACTGAGTACTATCAAGGATGACACTCAGACTCTTGGCCTGAGGTGAAGTGGAAACAAAAGAGTTATCAATAGAAAGTGAAAGGTTATCGGCTTTGGATAATGATGATTTTCTACCAATGAGGAGAACCTCGGTTTTGTCATGGTTTAAGAAAATGTGAAGAAAACCAGGATTTAATTTCAGCAATGCAGTCAACAAGCGAAGATGGTGGAAAAGAAGTGGGTTTACTAGCAAGGAAGAGCTGGGTGTCATCAGCGTAACAGTTAAAATTAATGTTATATTTACGAAAGATATTGCCAAGGGGAATAAGGAAAATAAAAAAAAAAAAAAAAAAAGAGAAGAGGCCCCAGGACAGAGCTCACCTGAAGTAACATCGGCAGGTTGGGAAGTGAAAGTTTTAAAATGAATGAACCGAGTGCGGCCTGAGAGGTAGGATCTGAACCAATCTAGTGGAGTGGGGGTAATGGCAATCAAAAATTCAAATCCCAATGCCACTATTTAAGCAACCTTAAATTTGGTATTTCGTTCATTGTATTAATCACCGAGGGGAGAATGTCTTTTCGCATAAACTTTGGATACATTTTTCTTAAGCAATATTTTTCTGCCAGCACACCAAAGGCAACACATTTCTAAAATTGAATTTGCAGTTGATAGTCTTATTTTTAAATTACAATGAATAAATAATAAAATGAATCATTCAACTATAATTAATTTCTAATATTGATCAAGATAAAAGGTAACATAAAACACTGGGCAGACTTACCAATGGTGGCTCTGATGAGAGGAGAGGTGTCTCCAATGTTGTTTAGACATTCCTGCTTGATAAAATCAGCTACAGTTGCAGGAAAGTGCTGGTAGTGTGCTTTCACATTGTTTTTGAGGATTAAGCCACTTAGAGACCGGGTTGGTTCATCTACAAAACAATTCTCAAAATCATCAGAGCACCAGTTTGGGTGCAGAGCAAAGCAGAATTTACAACTTAAAATTACAGGGAGCAAGAGAGAATTGGCTAGTTAATTGCAATCTCTCTAATAAGGACATCAAAACCAAAATAGGTGCATATTTTCCCAGATCAGACAGTATGAGCACATTCAAAATCATTAAGAATCAAATGTCATGCTATCCATCATTTCCAGGGAAATCTGTTAACATAAAGATAAACGGCTTTAATTTAAGACAAAAACATTGATGCTTGCAATAAGGAAGAGATGTTAAAAGGGTATCAGTCCTAAAACATTTAAAATACAACTTACCCTCTGATTTAAGTCTTGTTAGTACAAATATTAAGTAGTTATTGAAGTCAGGATATTGGTTGAGATGCTCAAGTTTCTGTATGGTAAATTAAGGGCATAGATTTTTTTTTACTTTTCTCCACAAGTACTCTTCTGGACACAAAAAACCTCTCTTTTAAAAATCAAGTCAGATAACATGCAAATCTAATAATTTTGAAGTTATATTTGCAAAATTCTATATATTTTTAGTGCCTTTACAAATAACCGTTACTTACTTTAAAAATGACTTCTACAGTTAAGTTCCTCCAAAGACGGTACACAAAACATATAAACAAAAATATCAGGAAAATCTTGCTGAGCTGAATTTGCAAATACTACACAGTTGTCAAAGACTTCTAATAATTCTCAATTAAACATGCCAGCTTTGTATTTCATTAGGGCTTAGTGACAGTGGGTACTTTCTAACTCTTAAACCGAAATATAGATCACATCACAAGAATGACTGCAAAGATTTAAAATAAAAGACAAGTGTCATAAAAACAACTGTACCTGGTTTAATATAATGCTGTGGTCCTTTTCACATATGACACTTGTGGGCGGGATGCATCACAAAATTTATTGCCCTTGTCTTTTTGATTTGACAATTCCATAATTAATTATCATTCACACACAAAATCCCAACTCCAGACAGAGAAGCTGGGATCCAGAATGATGTGTAACTATGACGAGGGTATAATTAATAAAAAACTGACTAAAGTTTAGAACAGGAGTTCCCAAACTTTTTTTTGCCGCAGACCCCTTTACCAAAAACTTTTAAAACCATCGACCCCCTAGTCACATGCAATGGTTTTTCGTGTCCACACTTGCTTCGATACGTTCGATAAGACAATGCAAAGAGATGTTTGTGCTACATGTATTTTCATGCGTTCTTACGTGTGACTCTTTTAATGACACATTTTACCTTTTTGTTCACAAGTTTGGTATGTAATGTGTTTTTATCAAAAAAGTGTTTTTTTGAGTTATTTTGCTTCATAATTAGGTACCTATTGGAATCATAGATATTTTGAAGTAACAAACAAATAGCAGTAGTAAGGGGGTCTATTTTTGCTGTCGTCGACCCCCACATTTTTTTTATTGAAACTATCGACCCCTAGAAAGTTCAAATCGACCACTTTGGGAAGCCTTGGTTTAGAAGGATGAAAAACGAAAAATGTAACGCTGCATTTCACAATTATTTAGGTCTTCCATAAAGAACTTCAACCACAAAGACATACATTATTATACACCACTCAGCCACAACACTAAAACCATTAACAGGTGAAGTGAATACAATTCTCATTACAGTGGCACCTCCCAAGAGGTGGTATACATTAGACAGCAAGAGAACAGTCAGCTCTTAAAGTGATGTGATAGAAGCAAGGAAAATGAGCAAGCATATGGATCTCAGCAACTCTGAGGGGGGCCAAAACTTTTGCTGGCAAACAACTGGGTGTGAGCATCTGGCAGGGTGTTCCCAGTACATAATAGTTTGTACCTACTGAATCTAGTCCAAGGAATGAAAATTGGTGAACCAGCGACGGGGCCATGTGCACCCAATGTTCACCAATGCAAGTCTGGAGCGAAGGCTAACCAGTCTGTTCTGATCCCACAGAAGAGCAACTGTAGGACAAATTGCTGAAAACACGTGGTGCTGGCCATGAAAGAAAGGTGTCAGTCAGAGCACCCATGCTGACCCCCCATTCAGTGTCAGTGTCGCGAGTATCCGAACTAGACCGTGGAAGGAGGTGGCATGGTCAGACGGATCATGTTGTCCAATAAATCATAGTGATGGCAGGGTGTGTGGTTTACCTGGGGAAGAGATGGGAGACATGATGCACTATGAGAAGGCGGCGAGCTGGTGGAGGCAGTGTAATGTTCTGGGCAATGATTTTAATGAAAAACCTCTGGGTCTGGGCATTAACTGGGTTGTTCCTTTGACACGTGCCACGTGTCTAAAGAAAATGGCAGACAATGCTTAAAGCAATAATATTCCCTGATGGAGAATATGCTCTGCCAAACCGCAAAAAAGAAAAAAACTCAGGAGCAGTTTAATGAACATGAAAATGAGTTCAAGAGGTTGACTTGGCCTCCAAGTTCCCCAGATCTCAATCCAATTAAACATCTGTAAGGTGGGCAGGGGAAAAAAAAGTCCAATCCACCTCACAACTTACAGGACCTAAAGGATCTCCTGCTAACATCGTGGTGCCAGATACCAGAGGATATACACACACACACACTCAAATATGAAACAGCATAAATCCAAAGGCATTATTCACTAAAGATTCAAAATTCTCATTTTCAAAATAAATAAGCAACACTTGCTCTTTATTTTAAAAACTGGTTCATTTTTGCATGAGCACAATTGTCAAATAATAGCTGTAATGTCTTTTTTGTTCAGTGCTTACCCTGGCAGTTTTATGCATTTGCACATACATGAGCACATGTAGGAAATGCCCTGGAAATTGCCAGACTAACGCTCTCCAAGATACTTAACAGCTCAGTTCATACACTGACCTGGCAAATTAACTCTTTCAGGACGGATGTCGACTTTTGTCGAAATTCAGGAGTAGAGGACAGTAATCAGCTGTAAACTGTGACAAAACTCACCATCATGTTTTAGTTCGACTCTCTTTAAAGTTAGCTTCGTTGATTTGACCGTGCATGAGTAGCACAGAGCAGACAACCCCTCAAATGGCATCGACATCTGGCGAAAGACCAAAGCGAATGCGCAAAGCAAAATACTCTGTGGACGACGTTTTGAGTATCGTACCGCTTAAGTCAGACTCTGAGTTTTCGGATTTTGATGGAAGTGATCTGGAGATCGAAAACAAAAGTGAGTAATCATGGTACTGAGCATGTCCGTATAGTTAATAAACCTACGCCAACGTTCACCTGGGAGGACGGACCGTCTCTTACGATGACCAGAGGTACAAACCAGATTGCGTCCCACACTGCAACTGCTACGCGAAGACAGCCTGCCCATCGCATATCCCTGCTGGTCATTGAGCTGCCCCCATGCAGCTGCTGCTGCCAGAGTCGCCGAGCGGGCACCGACAGCAGCCACGGCATGCAGCAAATGACGTTTAATATCAACTTATGTGTGAAACCATTGCTTTGTGTGCTTTTCAGAAAAACAAGCCTAAAAGTAACAGTGATGCAGGATTCAAATGATGAATCCATTAATCCCACACATTTCCTGAAACCAGTTAATCCAATAGTAATGATGCCATGAAGGGATATCTCGTAACTGGGTACAAGGCCAGAATCAACCTGACAAGGATGCTGAAATCAAATTAAAAAGAAAAAACAAAGTAACTGCAAAGCATCCTACAAAACAGGCAGAAAAGTCATCCTGGTCAAAATTTCCAAGAACCAAAACTATAAAAGTAGAACACAGATTACAAAAAGGTAACTGGAGAAGGTTACTCAAAAAACAAAAGATCTCTTACAATTGGATTCTACACATTTCTAAACTATAAATTTACCCATCCATTTTCTATGCTCATTATTGTCGTAATATCCAAGATGCCTAACAGACTAAGCATTATAAGAAAACTTGCAATTCAGCTATAAGCCATCATCCACGCCAGCGGAAAAAAAAGCTTTAGTGAAGCTTTAAACCAGGGGCTTAATCTTAAATTCAGCCCTGGAGGCCCACTGAGGCTGCATATTTGTTTCAACCAAATTCACAATCAGCAAGCCATTATTACTGTTAGGTGAATACTCCACCCCAAAACTATATACTATATATATTTTTTTAATGTTACATACAACATGTACTTTGTAGGGGAGGCAGAGAAAAATTTTTCTCATGTTTTTATGGAGAAATGACATACAGTATTGAATATTCGAACTCAACAAAACCAAGTGGTGACCAATTGCACAAAAGCACTCTAGTAAGCACCTCGGTAGCAGGACTTTTTATTAAGGGTACAGGGGTTGCATGTGGGCCTGCCAACATCAGCCTCATTTAAACTATAACCAACTACCAATCAAGGAGATATGGGAATATCCATCCAATCACCTTATTAAAGAATAAAGACATGAAATTGGATCTTAAAAGGCAAGAAAACTTTATGTACATTAATGTTCTGGGGGAGGAGGCAGAAAGATTGACCGAAAACAAATACTTAGAAACTAGACAAGTATCCTAATTAAAATATTAAGATTACAAACATATACTCCGAGTTTCAGTGGAGAAATAAGCACCGTTTCATTTAGAGTATTCTAAGAGGACAATATTGTCCTTTTATTGCAGTCTGATCCAGTCGGTCATCACTTTCAGCTTCATTGCCTGGTTTAATGGCCTGACAAATTGAAATTTAAATAAGCTGAAAGAGATTACTGAACATGTAGCTAAAGTTAAAATTTGGTGCGATTGTCAGAGGGCGATGCCAGGAAATCATCTCAACTGATGCCCGACACCCACTACACTCAGAAGTTAACCTCAAAGAGAAGTCGCTCTAGAGATGCACAAAAAAAAAATCACTCCAGAAATTCTTTTCCTCAAAGTCCCAAACACCTTTTTAGGGAATATCTGAGTTAACTTCCACAAGTGCAGTTTTTCCCATAAGAACCATGAAACCATTATAGGTTAAAAAAAACAATTCTACCCAACTACTAGAAATAAACTGCTCTAAGTAGGATAGAATTTCTGTTAAAGTTTTAATTTGTCTTTTTTTTTTTTAAACTTCAATCTGTTACTGGATTCAACTAAGATGACGGCTTTCATGTTTGTTTTTACCATCTCATATACGAAGTCGAAGTCTTTCGACGTCGAGATTTTGATGAATCTTGTCATTTTAGACCTCCCTGACTTTCTTGTATACGAAGTATGGGAAAAGAATTGGAATCCTTCAAAAATTCCATTTTAGATCTCCCTGGGCCAGAAAATACCATTTCTGGGATTAGGTCTGTGTGTGTGTGTGTGTATAAACACGATAACTTGAGTATGCTTTCACTTAAGTCAGCCAAATTTTGCACACAAGTATTAGGTAAATAAAGTAGATTTCCATCAACTTTTGGGTTATTTCCGCTAACTAATTTACCTTTTATTCATGCAGCTGCAGAATCCGATTGATTCAACTTTAAGTTTAGAATAATTGTTCAGTATATTATTAATTGGATTTTGTTGATTTTTTTTTAATGTACATAATATAAAAACATAATCATCATCTTGTGGTTTACTCCTCAAATATCCATCCCCATATCTGAGGTATATGAGAAAGTCCAGGGGAGACCACTCCCGATTTTTATATGTTTTTGTAAACAATGCTAAATAAAAAGCACTGAATCTTCCTAACCAGCCTTTCAAGGACAGGAACGCAGGGCAGCTCGAACCTATCCCAGAAATCAAAGTGTAAGAAACAAACACCACCTGACCAGGAACTGGTATAATCTTTGCAAAAATAAAGTTAACAAAGTAAGGTCAACCTAAGTGTCATATGCAACAGGTGGAAATAAACATTTTTAAATCATTTTCATATTTAAATACAAAATCAAACCTAACTGGCACGCGTGTATGAAGTGTACACCTTGGTCTTGATCGTGCCCTCTGATTTTCTCATCAGACAGATGATCCGATGGGTACCAAAGTAGAAAAAGGATACTTGCTGAACGGCGCGCTGGGTAGCAGTGTTGGGAGACTGAGAATCCTTGAGAAGTTGAAGGACTTGCTGGAGTCCCTGCTCATCTGGCTGCCACTCCATTTCCGAATCTTTGAATACAAGCGAGAAAAAGATGCATCACCTTAATATAAAGAAAAATATAAACAAGATTAAATTTCCTCTCTACATTGTGATGAAATACACCACTACTACCGCCACCCCTCCCCCTCCAGCCCCCGGCGGTAGGTTTCTCGTGGCTGACCAGCACATTTCATGCAAGATCCGTTCTTTCCCCCAAAAACTTTTTCATACAATCGAAGCAAAAAAAAAAAAAACTGGTTTGTGCAACAGAAGAATGCATTTCAAAAACGAAAAACGCGCCATTAACATTTTCCCCATAACAGCTGTCCCAAGAAGGCCGAAAGCAAGGTCTCAGGTGCACCCACATTGCGCTTTATTTTATCACCCGAGGTCTTTTATCCCTTGCGATGGGGATTTTCTACGGCAGCTTTGCACTGGGATGAATGGCGCTGAAGCCGGTATTAATCTCACTCCAGTCCCCGGCATACAAGCAAGCAGGCCGCATGGCCTCCCGCGATATCTTGCCGCATGTGATAAAATATAACTGAAAAAGGCAAACATGGTAAGTGCAATGTGCTCGAAGCAGAAATTCATCAACTATTTGGAGAAGGCCAAATCGTTAAACAGATTTCGAATCTCCGGTTAAAAATGTACGAAGTAAAATTAAATCGGCGCGATTTATTCTCATAAGCCCTCTTGTGTTCCCGATTGCTTTAAAGCCCACATAACGGACGAATACCTGTAAAAATGACACAAATCCAGCCGCCTATCACCACCGTACCCCGAAATTTTTCACGTTTCAACCTCGTAACTGCGTTGATTCTTGTTAATTTTAATACACTTTACAATTAATTGTGGCTCCACTCGCCTCCTCTCGCGCTCGCTCTCGAATCTCGTCACAGGGGAGGCCTGGCCAATATTCCTTAACCCCGCGCGACCGCCGTAGAGGCTTCAAATCTGCCTTCATCCAATTGGACGGCGCGGATAGAAGGCGCACCCCTGTCACGTGACAGGGGTGCCGGTATCTTCCTAGTGAGCCTCCCCGTTTCGTCCTACTGGCTTCCTCATCTACGAAAGGCAGAAGTCGTGTGCTGCTTAAAGTCAAGAAGATGTTATCAGAAAATTACAGGTCAATAACAATTGTGTAATAGCGGTATTCTTTGAAAAACCATATGTCACGAAAGGAAGGACTTTTAATTAAATTGAGTAATTTAGGAATAGCAGTAAAAATGTATCATTTTTTGTAACGGTCTATGCAGGTAAGGGTGGGCTCCGGATATTCTGGATTGTATACATTAAAGAATGGTTTTCCATAAGATAATATGTGTATCTTATTATTATTTAATATTATTATTAATTATAGTTTTTCTAAAATATGGACAGGAGTGGGTAAATTGTTACACACCGATGATGGAGCATTAAGGATCAGTGGTAAAAACTTTAGATATACACTTCATAAAATGCAATTATTGAAGTAGAAGAATGGGCGAATAAAGGGGTTTTAAACTGGGAAATTGTGTAATTTTCTAACCCTCATAATCCAAACCAGGGTCATGGGGAAGCTGGAACCAATCCCACCTAACACAGGGCTGAGGCAAGAAGAAACTCTGGAGAGGTGCCAGGCAAAACACACCCCAGGGCCAGTTTAGATAGATAGATACTTTATTAATCCCAAGGGGAAATTCACATAATCCAGCAGCAGTATACTGATACAAAGAAACAATATTAAATTAAATAGTAATAAAAATGAAAAGAATTAAAATAAAATTAATGTTCGCATTTACTCCCCCAGGTGGAATTGAAGAGTCGCATAGTGTGGGGGAAGAACGATCTCCTCAGTCTGTCAGTGGAGCAGGACAGTGACAAAAGTCTGTCACTGAAGCTACTCCTCTGTCTGGAGATGACACTGTTAAGTGGATGCAGTGGATTCTTCATGATTGACAGGAGTTTGCTTAGTGCCCGTCGCTCTGCCACAGATGTTAAACTGTCCAACTTTAATCCTACAATGGAGCCTGCCTTCTTAACAAGTTTGTCCAGGCGTGAGGCGTCTTTCATCTTTATGCTGCCACCCCAGCACACCACCGCGTAGAAGAGGGCACTCGCCACAACCGTCTGGTAGAACATCTGCAGCATCTTACTGCAGATGTTGAAGGATGCCAACCTTCTCAGAAAGTATAGTCTGCTCTGAGCTTTCTTACATAGAGCATCAGTATTGGCAGTCCAGTCCAATTTGTCATCCAGCTGCACTCCCAGATATTTATAGGTCTGCACCCTCTGCACACAGTCACCTCTGATGATCACAGGGTCCATGAGGGGCCTGGGCCTCCTAAAATCCACCACCAGCTCCTTGGTCTTGCTGGTGTTAAGGTGTAAGTGGTTTGAGTCGCACCATTTAACAAAGTCTTTGATTAACTTCCTGTACTCCTCCTCCTGCCCACTCCTGATGCAGCCCACAATAGCAGTGTCATCAGCGAACTTTTGTGGCAGGACTCCGAGTCATATTGGAAGTCTGATGTATATAGACTGAACAGGACCGGAGAAAGTACAGTCCCTCGGCGCCCTGTATTGCTGCACACAATGTCAGACCTGCAGTTCCCAAGACGCACATATTGAGGTCTGTCTGTAAGATAGTCCACAATCCATGCCACAAGGTGTGAATCTACTCCCATCTCAGTCAGCTTATCCCTAAGGAGCAGAGGTTGGATGGTGTTGAAGGCGCTAGAGAAGTCCAAAACATAATTCTTACAGCACCACTGCCTCTGTCCAGGTGGGAGAGGGATCGATGAAGCATATAGATGATGGCATCCTCCGCTCCCACCTTCTCCTGGTATGCGAACTGCAGAGGGTCTAGGGCGTGACGGACCTGTGGCCTCAGGTGGTGAAGCAGCAGCCGCTCCATGGTCTTCATCAGATGTGACGTCAGAGCAACAGGCCGGAAGTCATTCAGCTCACTAGGACGTGATACCTTTGGGACAGGAGTGATACAAGATGTTTTCCAAAGCCTCGGGACTCTCCCTGTTCCAGGCTCAGGTTGAAGATGCGCTGTAGAGGACTCCCCAGTTCCAACGCACAGGCCTTCAGCAATCGTGGCGATACACCATCTGGACCCGCTGCTTTGCTGGCACAAAGTCTTTTCAGCTCTCTGCTCACCTGGGCTGCTGTAATTGTGGGTGGGGATGTCTCACCTATGCTGGTATCAGCAGAAGGATGGTTGGAGGATGCAGTACTCCGAGGTGAGCGTGGGTTACTGTGATCAAACCTATTAAAGAAGTTGTTCATTTGGTTTGCTCTCTCCACATCTGTCTCGATTGCGGCACCCCGCTTCGAGCTGCAGCCAGTGATAATCTTCATCCCATCCCACACTTCCTTCATACTGTTTTTCTGCAACTTCTGCTCCAGCTTTCTCCTGTACTGCTCTTTTGCCGCCCTGAGCTGAACTCGAGTTCCTTCTGCACGCACTTCAGCTCATGCTTATCACCACCTTTAAAAGCCCTTTTCTTCTGGTTCAAAAGGCCCTTGATGTCACTTGTAATCCATGGCTTGTTGTTAGCATAGCAGCGTACTGTTCTTACTGGAACTACAATGTCCATACAGAAGTTGATGTAATCAGTTGTGCATTCAACAGCCTCTTCAATGTTCTCACTATGTGATCTCAGCAATATATCCCAGTCTGTAGTTCCAAAGCAGTCTCTCAGAGCCTGCTCTGCCTCAGGGGACCACTTCCTGAATGAGCGTGTGGTTGTTGGTAGCGCCCTCACTCTTGGTTTGTATTGAGGCTGAAGCAGAACCAGGTTATGATCTGCTTTCCCAAGCGCAGGCAGTGGGGTGGCGCTGTATGCGTCTTTAACGTTTGCATATAGTAGGTCAATGCCTACCCTGCACGTGTTTGGACTGTGGCAGGAATCCCACATTGACATGTGGAGAACACACAGATACCATGTAGGGAAGACCTGGAATGCAAACACTGGTCTCCTTACTGCGAGCCTGCAGCACTACCACTGGACCACCATGCCACCTACACTAAATTTGAAACTATATAATTAAACTCTAGATGCATCAGTGAATACATTTTTAGGCATGTTGATGAATTTAAGTCAAGTCAAGTTGGGGAGCATGCACTGGTACAGTGTATTTCCGCACCCACTACATGACAAAACAGCTTGGGATCCCAGCTAGCAACCCCCAAGGCAGACATGCGGTCCAGTCCCACCCTCCGGAAATGACCCTCTATCTGCCGCAACCAGGTGTTACGTGGGCGAGCCCTTGGTCTGGTCCAGCCACTTGGGTCCATAACAATGAGGATCTTACGAGCAGGATCACCCTCTGGGAATCGCGCCACATGGCCGTAGTGCCATAAATGACGCTCCCTCACAATGCAGGTCATGTACCTCATTTGGGACTCCATGAACAATGCAAGGTCAAACCAGCGGGACCCAAAGATTCTCCATAGAGAGAAAGTACCAAAGGAGTCCAGTATTCATCCATGTCTCGCGACCATATAGTAAGACAGGAAGCACCAGG
Source organism: Polypterus senegalus (assembly GCF_016835505.1). NCBI lineage: Eukaryota > Metazoa > Chordata > Cladistia > Polypteriformes > Polypteridae > Polypterus > Polypterus senegalus. Next base: position 158,722,669 of record NC_053165.1, read on the forward strand.
GCTCTGAAGACTTGGACCTTCGTCCTTTTGCAGAGATATCAGGAGCATCACACACCCTACCCCTTTCCAGTGGCCTTATGACCCCCCATGCTCTCCCAATCCATCTACTAACTTCATAGGAAGAGTCACCAGAGACATGAATGTCACTAACAAAGTAAGTAAACCTCTTGACGAGGTCGACACTCTCTCCGCAGACAGACACCCTGCTGATGGGCATGCCTAAGATGTCATTAAGGGCCTGGATGTTGGTTTTTATCAGGACCTTCACAAGCCCAGACACTCAGACCCCTCACTCAGTCTCTTCGAAAAGTCTCAATCAGAGCCTCCATTAAAGATCACAGCATTGTAAGCAAAGTCAAGATCAGTGAATCTTTCTTCACCAACAGATGCCCCACAGGACCCCATGACCTTGCCCAACACCCAGTCCATACAAGCATTGAACAGATTAAGAGCAGAACAGACCGCTGATGAATGTCAAAATCAACTGGGAAAAACACAGAGGTTGTGCGTCCACTCTGCACAGCACTCACAGTACCAGTGTACAGGCCGGCCATGATATCCAGCAACCTCGAGGGGATCCCACAAACCCGCAGGATGTCCCACAGGGCAGCTCGATCAACTGAGTCGAATGCTTTACATAAGCTTTGTATGCTTACGTGGAAATGTCATATCTGTAAGGTGATTGATGGACTCCAATGTCTAGGTGGATGTGACTGAAGATCCTTATTGTGTTCATAAGGATTCCTTCCGAGCGCTTTGAAATCACTTCCGTTTTTTTTTTTCACTCAGTGCCATCTGACTGACTGGTACAACAACAACAGCATGTTTTTCTATAACGCGTTTTCATACAAATGATGGAGCTCAAAGGGCTTTACAGGATGAAGAAAGAAAAAAGAAAAACATAAAAATTAAACTAGGCAATACTAATTAACAAAGAATAATTTAAGGTCCAATGGCCAGGAGGAGAGAAAAAAAAAATCCAGAGGGTTGGAGAAAAGAAAAAAAAAATCTGCAGGGGTTCCAAGGCTACGAGACCACCCAGGCCCCACTGGGCATTCTACCCTTAAATAAATGATCTAAATCAGGCCTTATGGTGTTCAGGCTTCACCTGGAAGAATTAAATGATGCTGATCATGTGGCCCTCTGGCCTTCAATTCATCAATGCAAGAACTGCATGGTGCCCCGATCAGGTGGTGGTGGCACAGATTGCCACCACAGAAAAAAACAGCAGAGAATGTAGGGGTTAGTATGGCTTGTGGAACCATGAAAAAATGATAATTAAATACATATACAGAATATCAGGGTTACACTAAAATTTGAACATCAACGGAAAATTGCAATTATCTCGAAAACTGGTCGTTTTTCAAAAGAATTCAAAGGGATAAAAATGCTTATAACGTGGTGCTTTACCATAATAGGTTGTGAAATTATCACATTTTTAATATTTTTGGGGAACATTTCAGGTAAAGTACCATTTCCAGTTAGCTTAAATAGCTCAAAAGTGGATAGAAATCTACATTTTGTAGCTAATACTTGTAGGCAAAATTTGGTTGACTGAAGTGAAAGCGTACTCACGTTATCGTGTTAACACACACACACAAAGACATAATTCCAAAAATGGTATTTTCAGGGACAGGGAGGTCTAAAACATCGAGATTCATCAGAATCTCAAAATCAAATTTTAGGATGATTCCAATACTTTCCCTATAATTCAGTATACAAGAAAGTAAAAAGAATAAAGTGAACAATTTCAATAATATTGTGATGTTAGCTCTCAGCTTCACTTCAATGACCCAGGGTCAGAGGCAACTCGTATGCCCACTGTTCCCAGGCTCTGTGAGACCACACACCCAGGCAGATGGACTCTAGCAACCAGGAGAAGTGTCCAAAGTGCTCTGCAAGTGTTGTGTCCGCACAACAGTGATAACAGAGTTGCTGTTATGCCGGCTTCTCCACCTTGAACAGGTGTCAACCACCTGAGGAGTGTATCCCTCTCAGGTCTGTGCCCAGGGGTCTTACACCTTTATTTCCATGGCATACCTGAGTAGCTCACATGGTTGACTAACACAGCCCTAAGGTCTCCATTGGGTTCAGTTGTTTTTGAAATATAGTTTTAATTTTGATTTGGGTCTTTAAATGGACGCCATGCCGACGGCACTAATGTTGATTCTCATTGCTAGGAATCGTCCCAGAGTGGGTGTGTCCTTAGAGGTTGTGGCCTGTCAATCATGATGGTAATGGGTAAGAACAGGGTTTCCCAACCTTTTTTGCCCCATTTATCCTGTGGCAATTTTCCAAAAGTAATTTTACGCCCACCCTGTTTCATTCATTACTTTGAGTTTATACTTCTCCCATGATAAAGTGACCAACAAAGGGGATATTCTAAAATATCTTTTTTAACATTTTTTTTTTTTTAAGTTCAAATGACAGTAACAATAATCATCACACATAATAATAATGCCTTTCTATATATTTAAAAACAGGTAACGATGAGCAGAAACCATTACACCAGATCTAAACACATTGAGTCGATGAGAACTCATCATTCCAACAGGCCTTTGTTCTTGCTTTTCACGTACAATTTTGGATATTCCTGACACAGTTGTTGAAAGAGCAAGTCTCATGTCATCTTTGGAAACCAATTGAGATCTTCGTGACTTTAGCATTTTTTTAAGCAAATTTAACCCGAGTAGGCGAAATGTAAACCCCAAAGTTGGGTACCCCTGGGGTAGAAGGTCATCCATGGGTATGCTTCCCTATCTGACTACACAGACCCCCAGATCCTTCAAACCTTTTCGAAAAGTTCTCTTTGTTTTGTTTCTCTGGTTTTTGGATTCCCTGCACTCCCCCTGACTTGGCGATTCATGGCTTTGAGCACTGTTTTTCAACCTTTTCGTTGGAGTGGAACCCTGTGCGAATGGTTACCTTGCTCACGGAACCCTGTGCAATTATCCACCAGTATATCCTATATCATTAGGACTTTTTCGGCGGAACCCTTGGCTAGCACTCACGGAAACCTTGGGTTCCTTGGAACCCCGGTCGAAAAACACTGGCTTAGAGGTTTCGTTTAGTTGTCCCCCTGGTTCATTTTTGTGACTGCGTCCTTGTCTTCCAGTCGCCCTCTGAAGACTCGTGCCCGATTGGTCAATGTGAATTGAAATACAGAATGCTCACACCTGACAGACTCCTGCTAACAGCACCTACTTTTTTTTTTTTTGGCACTCGGATTGGTTCAGAATGTATCTCGTAACTTTCAATTAGTGAATTTACATCCTTCAAAGACTTTCTCCTGTTTTTACACCCATTTGAAAAAAAAAACTCAGGGGCTCACGAAGCAGGCTAAAAGTCCTCTGGTGGGGACCCTAAAATGTCGAGATCCATTGAAAACCGGAGATTGAAATTTTTGACTAATCTAAAGCTTTCACTCCTCAGCCATAGACGATAGGTTATGGTGAGGGACAGGGGCACAAAGCAAAAATACTTCACGTTTAATTTGTTTTTTGTCGTTGGACTTCCATAAAATGTAAATGTTTTTGTAAACACCAAAAGGTTTTGACCGAGTTGGTAGGTGCCACCCAACATATAATAATGGCAGTTCAATTGTCTGCGAGATGCTAAATGCTAAAGTTCTGCTCAAGTTGGGCAAGGTCTGTTCTGGTTTCCCTTTCCCTTATCATCATCCTTTTACATAAATACTTAAAAAGCTGCAATGGCCATCACCACTCCCCACATCTTCTTTTTCTGTTGGTCAGGCCGTGTGCCATGCCTCTTGGTTTATTTATCCACAACCAAACTTTTGATAGACTTCTGATTGCCCCTGGCTAACCTTTTGCATCCTGCTGTAACATGGAGAAGCCCCGATGAGTAGGGGGCACTCCTGTCACTCCGTTTATACAGACCATGTCTTTCCCCCTCTGGTGTAGGAGTACTATAACTCTGTATAGCCTTAGGAGGACCCCCCCACCCCACCCCGATTTGAACCGAGGTCTTCCTCTCACCCTGTGTGTTGCATTCACCTCAGCAGTCTCAGTTAGGGCTGCCAACTGCACACTGAAGAATCTCTGCATGAGGTAGACACTCACATTAAGAAATGAGCTTCCTGAAGACGAACTCCAGAACTCAAACAGGAACCCCCCCTAATCAAAGTGTGACCCCCCCGGTGCTAAATTTCATCGGGAGATGGCATGAAGTGTTTCTCATATCCTGATATGACAGGCTTCCAATCGCAGTCCATAGCCTCCTCCTCTGGCAGCTGTGAAATTGGGACAAAGTCTGAATTGTTCATCATACTGTAGTCCTTGTGCAACTCATCATCCTCCTCCTCTGCCGTCTCCGAGAGAGTGGGGTCTTCAGTAGTCACGGGCCTCTCAACAACTTCCAGGTCAGTCAGGATATTTCCCAAAGAAGATCCCAAAGCTGTGGACATGAAATTTATGTGATGATGACTGTCATCCTATAGTGGGGGAGATGAAAAAAATTAGAGAGGTCAGCAGTCAAATGACAAGTGGATCACAAGAGACACGTGCAACGCCAACTTGAAGAGGCGTGCGTTTAGGGCTGCTCACCCAACCAATGAGCCCACATCTAGGCCTTGATTTTACAGGGTGGTCCAGATCTAATTATGCAATTTTCATTACGCTATAACTTATTACGTTTATTACATAGAAAATCACCAGAAAAATCCCGGACCATCGAGAAGTGTGCGAGCTGACGACATGAAGAATCGTCTTCGCGCTGAATTGGAATTGTTCCCGCATAAATCAAAGTCGTCCAGACGATCTGGATCTGCATAATTAGATCTGGACCACCCTGTACTAAGCTAACCAGATGATAAGCAATTTTTGTTTTTACTGATTTCACACACACACACACACACACACGTGTTGTTTGATAAGTATGGTAGAAAAGGAAGTTAAACACCGTTGTTTGGAAAAAATCGATTTCATTTCTCCACATAGTCTTCATTGAGGGCAATGCACTTGGTCCAGCGAGTTTTCAATTTTTTCATCCTGTCAAAAAAGTAGGTTTTCTCAAAGGCTGCAAAATAAGCAATTAATGGCAGTGATTCCATCCTCATTCGATGATAATCTCTTCCCACTGAACCAAATTTTCATCTTTAGGAACAGAAAGAAGTCTCACGGGTGCCTACTCCGAAAAGAAGGGTGAACGAGGAAACAATTCAAAGCCTAATTCGTGCAATTTTGCCATTACAACGGTCACTTTGTGGGATGGCATGCTGTCTTGGTGAAAGAGCATTTTTAAGTGTGCCAATCTTGGCTGTGCTACAATGCTCACTTCAGACGTCTGCAGAATGTAAAAAAACATGTTGCTGCTGGCTGAAAATTGACCTGACCTAGTTTGAAGAACAGCATTTGCTAGCCGTGATGTCACCAAATGAATTGTGATGCCATCTCATAGAACTTTACTGAACTTATCAAGTGACCCTCATATATAGGTATCCAGAAAGTAATCACAGCACATCACTTTTTCCACATTTTGTTGTGTTACAGCCTTATTCCAAAATGGATTAAATTCATTGTTTTCCTCAGAATTCTACACACAACACCCCATAATGACAATGTGAAAAAAAGTTTACTTGAGGTTTTTGCAAATTTATTAAAAATAAAAAAAACTGAGAAATCCCATGTACATAAGTATTCACAGCCTTTGCTCAATACTTTGTCGATACACCCTTGGCAGCCTCAAGTCTTTTTGAATATGATGCCACAAGCTTGGCACACCTATCCTTGGCCAGTTTCGCCCATTCCTCCTAATTGCAGCACCTCTCAAGCTCCATCAGGTTGGATGGGAAGCGTCGGTGCACAGCCATTTTAAGATCTCTCCAGAGATGTTCAATCGGATTCAAGTCTGGGCCACTCAAGGACATTCACAGAGCTGTCCTGAAGCCACTCCTTTGACATCTTGGCTGTGTGCTTAGGGTCGTTGTCCTGCTGAAAGATGAACCGTCGCCCCAGTCTGAGGTCAAGAGCGCTCTGGAGCAGGTTTTCATCCAGGATGTCTCTGTACATTGCTGCAGTCATCTTTCCCTTTATCCTGACTAGTCTCCCAGTTCCTGCCGCTGAAAAACATCCCCACAGCATGATGCTGCCACCACCATGCTTCACTGTAGGGATGGTATTGGCCTGGTGATGAGCGGTGCCTGGTTTCCTCCAAACGTGACGCCTGGCATTCACACCAAAGAGTTCAATCTTTGTCTCATCAGACCAGAGAATTTTGTTTCTCATGGTCTGAGACTCCTTCAGGTGCCTTTTGACAAACTCCAGGCGGGCTGCCATGTGCCTTTTACTAAGGAGTGGCTTCCGTCTGGCCACTCTACCATACAGGCCTGATTGGTGGATTGCTGCTGAGATGGTTGTCCTTCTGAAAGGTTCTCCTCTCTCCACAGAGGACCTCTGGAGCTCTGACAGAGTGACCATCGGGTTCTTGGTCACCTCCTTGACTAAGGCCCTTCTCCCCCAATCGCTCAGTTTAGATGGCCGGCCAGCTCTAGGAAGAGTCCTGGTGGTTTCGAACTTCTTCCACTTACGGATGATGGAGGCCACTGTGCTCATTGGGACCTTCAAAGCAGCAGAAATGTTTCTGTAACCTTCCCCAGATTTGTGTCTCGAGACAATCCTGTCTCGGAGGTCTACAGACAATTCCTTTGACTTCATACTTGGTTTGTGCTCTGAAATGAACTGTCAATTGTGGGACCTTCTATAGACAGGTGTGTGCCTTTCCAAATCAGATCCAATCAACTGAATTTACCACACGTGGACTCCAATTAAGCTGCAGAAACATCTCAAGGATGATCAGGGGAAACAGGATGCACCAGAGCTCAATTTTGAGCTACATGGCAAAGGCTGTGAACACTTATGTACATGTGCTTTCTCAATTTTTTTATTTTTAATAAATTTGCAAAAATCTCAAGTGAACTTTTTTCACGTTGTCATCATGGTGTGTTGTGTGTAGAATTCTGAGGAAAAAAATGAATTTAATCCATTTTGGAATAAGGCTGTAACATAACAAAATGTGGATAAAGTGATAATCTTCATTTGGATCTTGATCTTTGTTTGTCCGCGAATGAATTAGAAGAAGCACTAGATGGCAGTAGAGAGACAGCTAAAACACAGGCATTGCATTAAGAATCTCCTCCAGGCTTATACTACTGAAGACTGTAGTACGCCAGTCACACCTCAAAACACAGACATTCAAACTAAACAAATTGTTGTGCTTTAAATTAACTAATGAGATCTTCATTTAGATCTTGATCTTTGATTGTCTGCAAATTTCACGCATGCGTAGACCACCGTCCAGTTTAGTATGTTGTTGTTACTCACGGATGTCAACAATGTGCCGGAATAACAAAAGGGGTGGTGGACAGTGTTACGCTGGTTAGCTCCTGAGGCCTGGTTAGAGAATGAGATTGCCAAAGATAAAAGGTACGTGCCTACGTAACATATGAATGAAAGAAAGACAGTGGGTATAATGAATGACAACGTAACAGCACGTTCTGGAAATTATTATTGTTACGTTGTAGCCGGCAAGTGCTGCGCGTCTCACAGTTGTACCGTGGCTTGCTCACATGTCAGTGAAGTGATCCCTATTTATGCTTTAAAGAGCCTGGATACCTATGTGTCCCCCTTTTATAACCATTGCTCCGTGTATATTGCCTTACTCTTTGGATTGCCACAAAGCAACCTGCGAGATTGGAGAAAGGATGAGAAGACATCGTGAGAGGAAACGACAGCGTCGTGAAAACGAGACGGACTGTGAACGGACAGAAGCAGAAATGCTCCTACACCACCACATAATTACTATTTGGACAGTGATTCTGAGTAGGCTGTTCTTATCGAATCAATATCCAAGGGGTTTCTTTTGTAATTTTGTTTCCCTTATAAAAAATCATAATGCTGTGCGAAGAAGGGCCCAGTTCACAACTGGCAGCCGCGTTTAAACAGGGAGCCCTTCACAGACAACTTTAACACGCGCAACGTAGTTGGGTGCACATGGCTAGTATATATATACATATATATAGACAGACACATACAATAGATAGATAAATAAGCATGTAAGTGCCGGGCAGGATGGACTGACATCAAAAATGGGGTCAGAGAAGATGCCATAATGGATGGAGAAGAAGAACAGAAGCACAACCCAGCTGGGATGACAAGATAATGGATGGACAAGGAACAAATGGATATTCTGAGCATGTTGCCCCCTAACACGAGAGGTGCCAGTGCTCCCCTGGCTGAAGCCCAGTCTGGACACCCACAAGGTTGCCTGGGAGTTGAAGTGCAGCAAAGCAACCTTGTCGGGGTCCTTGGGTGCCAACGCAGGGGGTGTGTGGAGGTGGTCACTGTGAAGAATGGACCTCCCTGTTTCAGGGAGCTTCTGTATGACCCAGAAGTGCTCCCAGCCTGCACGGTCATTGACAACATTGGGTCACTATTTAAAAAAAAATAAAACACATAAACGTTTGCCTTTCTCTCCATAACCCACTTTACAAATACACCCGGGCAACAGCAGGTGCTTCGGCTAATAGGCTATAAATACATTTCTAACTGATGAGTCCCTGACGGCTGGTGAAAGCAATCGTCCATTATTTGTTTATATGCAGAGTGTATTAAGTAGAAATGTTTTGTCACCTCACCTCCAAGTCTGGCTGGCAGTTGACTGGTTTTGGGACTTTCTGGTAGCACCACACAGGAATCAACGGACAAGCCCACTCCCGAATTCTGTCAGGGAAGAAAGTGGAAATACTCAAAAAAACAGCCACTGATTATGACATCCACAACAAACCAGGTTAGTGAGTTTGAGAGCTGTTACTCTAAAGATGCCCGACCCCATCAAAATCCATAAAATGAATGAAATAGTGCTATAACAGTTTATAAACTTATTGGGAAAGCAGAAAGTGGGTCAGACCTCCAAACGTCAGCACAGGTAGAGTTGAGTAAGTACTGAAGTACAAAATTCATAATGAGAAGAGCAAGAGGTGCTTAGGCCCGAGATCAGCCCTGTGATCCACACCGAGGTCCTCTGTGCTAGTGACTAAAATTAGTGAGGCCAGCATGGGGCGCTTACCCTGTGGTCTGAGTGTGGATCCCAATGCCTCAGTGCAGTGATGGGGGACACCGTGCTGTAAATATGGCTCAGTCCTTCAGATGGGGCTTAAAATTGAGGTCACGACTCGCTGTGGTCATAAAAGATCCCATGGCGTGCTTCGTAAAGAGAAGGGTGTATCCCGAAGTCCTGGTAAAATTGACCACCACTGCCTAGTCATTTAGGCCCCCTAATCATCCCCCGTCTCTAATTGGCTCTCTCTCTAGCCACTTCACCACTTAACAGTTAATGTGTGGTGGGCATACTGGCACAAAAATGGCTGCCGTCACATCATCCAGGTGGGTGCTGCACATTAGTGGCGGTTGAAGTGGCTCCACACTCACGCCATAAAGCACTCTAAGTAGTAAGAGAAGCGCTATATAAATGTAAAGAATTATTATTATTATTAAAGTTCCACATCCAAAACCTGATGTGTCGCACCCATAAAGTACATGGGAATTCCTTTTTAATTATTAGGCTCATTTTTCTTGTGCATTGCTTTTTTATGAATTCACCATTTTTATATGTAAATACCGCTGAAGCATTCACTTTAAAAGTGGACAGTTGTTCACAGTGCCTATCCTGTATGTCTATCAATCTATATATCTATATTACAGTATATATACATACATATATATATATATATATATACATACATATATATATATATATATACATACATATATATATATATATATACATACATATATATATACATATATATATATATATATACATATATATATATATACATATATACATACATACATATATATATATACATACATACATACAGTGGGTACGGAAAGTATTCAGACCCCTTCAATTTTTCACTCTGTTATATTGCAGCAATTTGCTAAAATCATTTAAATTCATTTTTTCCCTCATTAATGTACACACAGCAAACCATATTGACAGACAAAAAAAAGAATTGTTGAAATTGTTACAGATTTATTAAAAAAGAAAAACTGAAATATCACCTGGTCCTAAGTATTCAGACCCTTTGCTCAGTATTTAGTAGAAGCACCACACACTGAGGAGAGGCAAGACACATGACAGCCCGCATGGAGTTTGCTAAAAGACACCTGAAGGACTCTGAGATGGTGAGAAATAAGATTCTCTGGTCTGATGAGACCAAGATAGAACTTTTTGGCCTTAATTCTAAGTGGTATGTGTGGAGACAACCAGGCACTGCTCATCACATGTCCAATACAGTCACCACAGTGAAGCATGGCGGTGGCAGCTTCATGCTGTGGGGGTGTTTTTCAGCTGCAGGGACAGGACGAATGGTTGCAATCGAGGGAAAGATGAATGCGGCCAAGTACAGGGATATCCTGGACAAAAACCTTCTCCAGAGTGCTAAGGACCTCAGACTGGCCAAAGGTTTACCTTCCAACAAGACAATGACCCTAAGCACACAGCTAAAATAACGAAGGAGTGGCTTCACAACAACTCTGTGACTGTTCTTGAATGGCCCAGCCAGAGCCCTGACTTAAACCCAATTGAGCATCTCTGGAGAGACCTAAAAATGGCTGTCCACCAACGTTTACCATCCAACCTGACAGAACTGGAGAGGATCTGCAAGGAGGAATGGCAGAGGATCCCCAAATCCAGGTGTGAAAAACTTGTTGCATCTTTCCCAAGAAGACTCCTGGCTGTATAAGCTCAAAAGGGGGCTTCTACTAAATACTGAGGGTTCAAAGGGTCTGAATACTTAGGACCATGTGAGATTTCAGTTTTTCTTTTTTAATAAATCTGCAACAATTTCAAAAATTCTTTTTTTTTGTCTGTCAATATGGGGTGCTGTGTGTACATTAATGAGGAAAAAATTAATTTAAAGGATTTTAGCAAATGGCTGCAATATAACAAAGAGTGACAAATTGAAGGGGGTCTGAATACTTTCCATACCCACTGTATATATATATATATATATATACACACACGCACACACACGCACACACATGCATATATATATATATGTATTTGTTATTATTAATTGTTGTTATTATGTATTTTTTTACTATCTATTCACCTATTATTTTTTTATTTGTCTATTTACATTATAGTATAGTTTACCTGTCTTGCACTTGCCCCGCAGTCCTGAGAATGTTATTTCATGCCACTGTATGCTGCAATATGATGTATTAACTCTTTCACAGCGGATGTCGACTGTTGTCAAAAGGAGGAGTTGACGGTGGTACTCGGCTGTAAACGGTGACCATACCCGCTGTTATGTTATAGTTGGACTCTCTTTGCTAGAAGGAAAGTTAGCTTCATTGGTTTGACCGAGTCTCCCTGCATTCACGGGAGCAGTGAAGGGTAAACAACAGCAAAAATGGCATCAACATCGGGCGAGAGATTAAAGCAAATGCATAAAGCAAAAATACTCCATGGATGACATTTTGCATATTATCACTGAATTGAAAACAAACATGGAGGTACCACATGAGCTCATCAGTGCCCAGCTGATCGTGGTGCTGAACCCTGTTGTGTAGCTGATGGGGCAACATTCACCTCGGAAGACCTCCACTTCCAAGGACAAGATTGTGATGCACTGTGACCACATATGCCGCTGCCACCCCCAACCCCATGAAGACAGCCTGGCAGCCAGCCTGCTATGCATTCCTGCCAGCTGTCATGCCACCCATGGGACTGCGAACGGGTGGCCACGGCACACAGCAACAGACGTTTTATGTTGATTTCTGTGTGAAACCGTTGCGCCACATTCAGCCCTCAAAGAGTTAATATCATGACAGTAGAGCCGCTTAGCACGACTTGACTTGAGTATTAGATCAATTTTGACAAAAACAGGCCATTCATCCGCACAAACTCGTCTATTTGGTTCAACAAGATTCTCCAAAATGACATCAATTTGAGCTCCAAAGCTCCCTAAAGTCCTACTTTGTAATTTAGTCCATGTTGTCTACGTCTTATGATTTGAAGCAAACTTCTTACATTTTTTTTGGAACCAAATACATTTTAATTCCTTTGTTAATAACAAACATAGGTCATAACAAAAGTATTGTTGAACTTTAAATGACATACTAGGAGCAGATCTGTGGCATGGTGGGGGGCGGGGTTGGGGGCTTGGCATAGAGCCTGGACAGCTAATGGGGTAGAAGCTGCTGCAGAACTTGGCAGGACGAGGTGAGATGCTATGGTACTTTCTACCAGATGGAAGTGGGACAAAAAGGCCGTGGGGGTCCGACAGCGGCCCTCCACAATGCTGTAGGCTTTTCAGATGCAACGTGTAATAGAGAGGTCTTTAATGAAGGGCACCCGCACTCCCCCACCATTAAAGTTAATTCATTAAGGGATAAGAAAGCAGATGCTGTCAACTGGACGAATATGTACACTGCTTGAGGTGTGTGTGTGGTGCTCTGCTCCCAGTGTACCCTTTTAAATATACACAGTCTAATATATAATAAAGAAAAACATAAAAATGCTTACTTCTGATGAAAGGTCATTGCCACTATGAGCATGATGAAGACAAGAAACATGAATGCAAATAACCCCAGCAGGCCTTGGTTAAAGGCATCCCCTAAAAATCAAATAAATAATTGCATGTTATAAATTTAAGAAAAACAAAAACAGATCATAATGGCTGGATACTGGCAGACTTAAACATTCTACCTTGGGGGCTCCTATACCTTTGGGACTCAGCGTTCTGTAGTTGGCATTGCCAGTGCTGTTGCCCCTAACCACTCGTCTTTGGACATTTCGGTTCTTCAAGTCTCACCGGGTTTTGCCAGAGGACCCTTAGGTCTCATCTGTAAAATGGCCTGACTGAGTCCTACTGGGGGAGCGCAGTCTTGCTCTGATTTGCTACTTTGGGGTCCAGTTGTGTTGTGTTGTGGCACGCCTGCTCCCAGGAGGTCCCCCGCCCTGCCCTTTCCTTACCTTCTCTTAAATTTGAGGTACGTGTGAGGATTTTCGGGCAGTCAAGGGCCACAAAAAGTCGTAACAACGGAGTGGACTGGACTGCCTGCTCTTCGTCCTTAGCCAATGGGCCGAGTTGCCTTTTAACTCTTTCTTTTGTCAAAATTGAGGGTGGTAATCAACTGTAAATAGTGACCCAACCCCACCGTCTTCTTTTAGTTTGACTCTCTTTGTTGGAATGAAAGTTAGCTTCGTTGGTTTGACCGAGATTCCTTACACTCTCCTGAGTAGCCGTAGAGCAAACGACGGAAAAAATTATATCGACATCCCGTGAGAGATCGAAGCAAATGTGTAAAGCAAAAAATAAAAAAACTCTGTGGACGATGTTTTAAATGTTATCATTGAGTTGGAGTCTGACTTCTCACACTCCGATTTTGATTCAAGTAATCGAAACCAAGCGTGAGGAGCCAGCATCGGCGGATCAATCCCTAGCTGATCGCGGTGTTGAACTCGTTTGTGTAGCTGACGCGCCTACGGCCACGTTCACCTGGGAGGTCCAAACCTGAGACCGCGATCACACCTGCCATAAAGAAGATACCTTGGCAGCCCTCACCAACTGTGGAAAAACCTTGTATGTTGCATCTTTCAAGTTTTTTGGCAAATTGAGAAAATGATGGCGCCCCAATAATTAATGATCTTTAGATTTCATTTTTCCTGAGCTTCACTTACATAATATTTTTTTTTTTCACGAATCAACACCACCTGCCATTTAAATCACGCAGTCGTGGCATTTAAATCACATGATTGGAATCTCACACTTTTCATTGGTAGGCGGTCTTTCCTCATTGGTCAGCGGAGTTGCTAGTAATGATGGGAGGTTTGGCTTTTTTCAAAGTTTTAAGGCTCTTTTAGCTCGGCTCCCTTAGAAGAGCCAGCTCTTACAACTTCCAAATGGCTCTTCATTTAGTATTACTTGGAGCCTTGTATTTTAGCCTAATTTACCAATTATTAATGGTTTGTGTTTTGGTAAGAATTTTTTTATTCAGTGTTTTCATAACAGCATTATTTTTATGCCTTTTTTGTTACTAAAATTACACAATAACTATTATTTAACATTTTAATCAAAACTTTAACTGAACACAGAACCACAGTAACCAAATCAAGTAAATAAAGGGCAAAGTCTTAACATTACGATAATTCAGATAAAAGATTTTAATGCAGGTTGGCATTCAGAAATATCAGATGCTAGGGGTGGTTCTTAACTCAATTTTTCTTTTTGTAAAAACGTGATTGCTTTGTATGGATTGCAATAAAATTAATAAAAAGGAAAAAAAAAAAAAAGAAATATCAGATGCCTCAGCTTGGATGGGCTGATGCGATTTCTACTCTCCGTGATTATTTGTCCCGTTTTTGAGAAGACTCTTTCTTTGCATGTAATTGCCTGCATGGTGTGCCAATCAAAATAAAGTCCCGCCCCTGCCTGTATGGAATCTCAGCAGGAGCGACTGAGGATTCAGCTCTCCCCGACGGAACTTTGCCTGTGATTGGCCGCATTGTGTGCCAATCAAAATAAAGGCCCCCCTGCCTGCACGGATTCTCAACAGAGCTGTACAGGAGCGGCTGAAGAATCGGTTCTCCCCGACGGGAGTCGCGAAAGAATCGGCTCTTAGAGCCGGCTCCTTCGCGAACGACACATCACTGGATCTAGTATGTAAAATACTGTGCACATTCCAGCTTCTTCCATCGTGCTATTACCGGAATGAAGACATATTTGGCCATCACCACTACCTTATAACATCAGGCCAGCCGCCAGACCTCCAAAAATTAAGCAAAAAATACATTTTTCTTTAACCACAATTTTCGTGGTTATATGTGACTAAATAAAATCGTGGGGGGCACATAAATGAATTGATTCAAACAATCTTTGAAAATTGTTTAGCAAGGTTGGGTAATTACAATGTGGTTGGTTTTTTAATATATTATGATGAAAGTAGTTATCATATTAACTGATTGAATGAATTAATTGATTGATTACGTTGGACGGGATACACAGAAACACCGACCTCTTTCTTGCTGCTTTGCTGCTCGGAAGCCTCCCTTTTCAAGTCCCCAGCAGCCCCTGCGCCCGTTTCAGCCATCCAATGAGGGCAGTCCCCTTTGGGGCTGCTGGGAAATGGAGTCTTTAAAGATTACAATATGCAAGCTTTCGAGGCATCAAAGGCCCCTGAGTTGTAATCAATCGATTGCATATTGTAATCTTTTAAGTTTGCCAATAAAGGGTGTCATTTTGCTTGACTTTTTGTTGAACTTCTGTATGAAAAGCTATACTTAACCTTGAGAGGAAATTAAAGTTCTACTTATCTGTCTAGCTAGCTTGTTATCTCCTTTAGGTTTCATTAGCCAATAAAACGCGCCTTTGTCAAAGTGTGTTTATCCAATCACAGGCCTGGTCATACTCTTCTTTTGACACCCACTTAGCCAATGACAACTGCATTTTGCTGCACTAATAGCGGCTTGCCACACCCACCACACGCTGAACCGAGTGCAGCAGGTGACACCTCAGCACCACACTGGAACAACGGGAGCTTTATTTTTTCACCCTCAGAGTCAAGTTACCAGGTCAGATATTCAACTAACACATAATGATTTATGAAAATTAAGAGCAGAAGTGGGTTAAGGGGTGGTGTCCTGTTCTGGAAAGCACTACAAATCCATTAATATGACTGTGGGACTCCACCAAACTGCTGGTGAAAGCTGTGGTCTCCAACACTCTTTACAGTAGTGACTGTGCCCTATTTGGTGCCAGCCTGCCACAGTTACTCCAAAAATGGAGACTGAAAGTCACAAATACTTAAGGAAAAAACTTCCAGAATTCCACAGTAAGGTCACCGTCCCAACAGTCAAGTAGGGTGGATCATTTTTGCTGTAACTGAATGACCCAGGAATACTCCTCTGAGGCGGACGAAGTCCACTCATCTGTCCCTGAGAGAGACAGAGGGGTTAGGAGCAGGTGTCAATATACAGTACAGGCCAAAAGTTTGGCCACACCTCCTCATTCAATGTGTTTTCTTTATTTTCATGACCATTTCCAGCACTCCATCACTCTCCTTCTTGGTCAAATAGCCCTTACACAGCCTGGAGGTGTGTTTGGAGTCCTTGTCATGTTGAAAAATAAATGATCGTCCAACTAACCTGACTTCTGCACAACACAACTGCTGGTCCCAACCCCACTGATAAAGCAAGAAATTCCACTAAATAACCTGATAAGGCACACCTGTGAAGTGAAAACCAGTTCAGGTGACTACCTGTTGAAGCTCATCGAGAGAATGGCAAGAGTGTGCAAAGCAGTAATCGGAGCAAAGGGTGGCCATTTTGAAGAAACTAGAATATAAAACATGTTTTCAGTTATTTCACCTTTTTTTGTTAAGTACATAAACTCCACATGTGTTCATTCAGAGTTTTGATGCCTTCAGTGAGAATCTACCAATGTAAATGGTCATGAAAATAAAGAAAACACATTGAATGAGAAGGTGTCTCCAAACTTTTGGCCTGTACTGTAGTGGGTCGCTGCATCCATCGCATGACAAACCACCTCAGGATCCCAGATTAGGAGCCGAGTGCAGCACCACACCAGTTCAGATGGAGTGGAACAGTGGGAGGTTTTTTTATGGTGGCTGGAGTGCCAATCCCGCCACCAACCCCAAAGTTTTCCCTTTTAAGCTGAAGGACCCCCTTGCTGGGCTGGATGGCGATTAACGTCATACCGAGGATGGAGCAGTTGCAGGTTTAATGGCCCAACAGAGTAGAGTCACCTCTGGCGTTTACAAGCGTAGAATTTCATTAAAAATCTCAACAAGGCCACAAATGTCATTACCTATCATGATGTGTGTCCTCGTGCTGCACTTGCCCTCCTGTCCATTTGTGATGCCACACACCCAGATCTGGTACTTTTCCTTTGGGTTTAGATCTTTGATGACATACCACCTCTGGCTGACGTTGACCATGTGCTCTGCAAGGAAACACAACAAGACCACGCAAATTGGAGCGTGCAGCAAGACGAGGGTCCGTCAGTCGCCCATTCTTCACGTCACAAGCAGGGTGGCCCCCGATATCTGAAGGTGAGACACTTTAGATGGATGCTCTCTCTATAAATGAGAAACAGTAAGCCTCTAGAGCAGAGGTGTCCAACTCCGGTCCTGGAGGTCCAAAGTGGCGGCAGGTTTTCATTCCCCCCAGTTTTGTAATTAAAAGCAGGCCTGGCCTAGCAGATGGCGAAGATGAGGTGTTTAAATTACGAGGGCAAATCAAAAAGTTAATTCATGGAAACCACAATGGATAGAAGCTGACGCAATAGAACACGATACGGGCAGTCTGAACACACCAAGCGCAGCGCCCACCCGTTAGTTTAGCTCAAGCCAAGGTTACAAGGACATGGACGCTCCACTGCAGAACTGCAACATTGTTCGAAGATGCGTCATCGTGAGATTTCTTTGGGCAGGGGGAGTGAAACCTGCCGAAATTCACTGAAGGATCCGTCAACTGTTTGGGTAGCCATCTTGCGCAATCTTTACGGCACCTCAAGTCATCAAGCAGATCCACTGCTGCTATCCAAATGTGAAGCAACGGCAGACAACGTAAATCTGTCGGTCTTCTCTGACGAAGTCATTCGAGATGTCAAAGGCCGGGTTTATACTTCACGTGAGTGAGGCGTGCGCCTGTAGACGCTGCTGCTACGCAAACCGTGTACTGTTCATACTTGCGGGCGTACTTTACGTAAATCTGGAAGATTCCACCGTGTGGCAGTGCGAGATGTCATCACGGTGAGAAAATGTTCGGCTTTGCTGCGTTATGAATTGCCTGAAACGGCCATTACATTATGAGGACACCTTTGTTATGGTTATAAACTGGGACAGTAGGTGGCACTGTACAAATATATAAAAAGAACTTAGAGAGGGATGGGAGGAGAGTTCCTAGAAGGAGACTATCAATCCATCCATTATCCAACCCACTATATCCTAATAATATGGGGGGTCTGCTGGAGCCAAATCCAACCAACACAGGGTGCAAGGCAGGAAACAAACCCTGGGCAGGGCGCCAACCCACCACAGGGCACACACACACACACACACCAAGCACAATTTAGGATCGTCAATGCACCTAACCTGCATGAGGAAACCCACACAGACAAGGGGAGAACATGCAAACTCCACGCAGGGAGGACCCGGGAAGCGAACCCAGGTCTCCTAACTGTGAGGCAGCAGTGCTACCCACTGTGCCACCGTGCCACCCGAAGGGGATTGTAAGACAAAGATTTTGCCATAATAAAGAAGGCATCCTGATATTACAACCTGGAGGTTTCTTTATGTACTGATCGATACAACAACCTTGCCACACTATCTCTGAAAAGGATGGATGTTTAATGATTACACCCATCAATCCAGAGATGTGCCCATTTCAGCAAGTGTTGGTCACAAGGCAGAAGTGATCCCCGGACGGGGCATCACCTCATCGTGAGGTGAACACAAGCACACACACACACACACACACAGGCGTCATTTGAGTGTCACCAAATCCCCAAACCTTCATGTCTTTGGAAGGAAATGGGAGTCCACTGTGGAAATTCACCAGGAAAGCATGCAAACTCCAAGGCAGGGAACACCAGGAACACGACTCCCTGCGAGGCAGCAGAGCTACGTGTGTAAGTATTAACAGTATTCCTTATTTACATGAAGTTAACGATTTATCTGTCAAATGTAACATCCATCTATCCATCCATTATCCAACCCGCTATATCCTAACACAGGATCATAGGGGTCTGCTGGAGCCAATCCCCGCCAACACAGGGCGCAAGGCAGGAAACAAACTCTGGGCAGGGCGCCAGCCCACCGTAGGGTGCGCACAAACACACCAAGCACACACACGGGCCAATATAGGATCGTCAATGCACCTAGCCTGCATGGCTTTGGACTGTGGGAGGAAAGCCATGCAGACACGGGGAGAACATGTAAGGGAAGCGAACAAAAAGTAACATACATACTTTAATGCATTCCATCATGAAAGTGAAATCGAGCAGAAATCTAAGGATTGTAAATATACAGAGAGCTGGAATATCAGAAATGTAACAACGTGTTCTGTGTGGCGATGCTGCTGTCAGTTTACGTAGAAGCCCCAGAAGCAGGTAGCGATTAAGAACTGGGTCAGTTTTAAGATGACGTTTACGACGGTCTGCTTCAATGATAAAATAAACCACTGGATTAAAGTGGACATTTCGAGATTAAAGCCGAAAGTTCCACTTTAGTCACAAAACAGACCCCTTCACTGTGTCCTTAATTTGTTTTTTCTCAGACTATGGGGCAGTGCCAACAGAGGGCGCCACAGAGAGAAGAATTCCCAGTTTCCAACATTCAGTGCTAGAAGTATTCTCAGGTCCAACATAAAAGGAAGCCTTCAGAGGAGTCGGAGCTGGGAGGCAGAAGTTGACACTGACCAGGAGGACTGGAAGGAAAGGAACATTATAATTATGATGGATCTTGTTTATTTGTAAAGGTAGTGTGTTAATAATTTAAAAAAAAAATGTTAATAAATAAATAAAAATGTTTCTTTGAAGGGAAGCACAGTGGTGCAGTGGGTTCGCTTCCCAGGTCCTTCCCGTGGCTGTGTGGGTTTCCTCCCACAGTCCAAAGACATGCAGGTTAGGTGGATTGGTGATCCTAAATTGTGCTTGGTGTGTGTGTGTGGCTAAGGGGGTGAGAAAACAAGAAGAGAACAGGAAAGAACAGGAGGTTGCAGGAGAAGGCAGGAAGCAGGAGAGCGAGCGAGCGCAGGCAAGCGGGCAGCTGAGCAGGGAGCCTGGGTGTTTGGCCGACACCCAGGGGAGCAGCCGTAGTGGTCGCTCCCACTGAGTTTATTGTGAAGAGCGGGAGTGACCGGAAGGCAGATGACTCGCCGCGTAAGGCCACGAAAGGCAGCGGGAGTTGGGACGTGTATTCCCCAGCGTGAGAGCCCTGGTCACTGGGGAGCCCAAGTCACTGTTTGGAGGAGCCTACCGGAGCCGCTAATTAAGGAAAAAGAAACAATTAAGGGGTCTGAGTCTTCAGGAGCAAATCAATTAACATGAATTCAAAAAGACATTAATTAGCAGCTGAAACACGTCACTAATTAAGAAAAGGGTTAGAATGAAAACCTGCAGCCACTGCGGCCCTCCAGGACTGGAGTCGAGTACCCCTGCTCTTTCCCAACAGCATCACTGTCCTGCTTTGCACGGCGGGTGGTCTCTTCATACTTACCCCTCACAGGAGTGATGCCCAGTTGCACTTTTCCCCAGGCCAGACGGTAGACGTGGATAAAACCTTTCCGGTGGATCAGTGGAATTTCCTCCCAACTCACGTTGATAGTGGAGGTGGTGACACTGAAGGAAGACAGCGGGGGACCAGCTGAGGGGGCTGTGTGACAGCAGGACAGAGCGGAGAGTTAGGAAGAAATTCAATAACAAGTGCAGACGTTTACAAAGAAATACGAGACATGTAAACTGATCAAAAAAAAAAAAAGGCAGTTCAAAGGCTGCACCAGTCCGACCCACCAGAGACAGGAGATGACTGAAGAGAAACGTGAGGTGCGGCAGCGACGAGTCTCACCTGACCTCGGACTGCACTCTCCTCACACACTGATGGGGTTGATGCCAGCGATTGTCGCGTGCCTGTCGCTGTCTCTCTGTATGTCACCAATATAAGGTTTGCAGACATGTTTATTATACACCCTGACTTTCCACAGTCTGGCTAATATCTTTAATGAATGTGTGTGACATATTTGGTCTTGTTGATCAGACGTCAAACCGCAGTAAATAGGCACAAGGTGAGGCCGACAGTACCGTGACGCCCTGAAGGGGGCGCATGTGAGCCCAACAGGTGCCTATTTCTGCTGTTCTTCTCTGTAGAGGCGCCATATCTTCTTCTTCTCTCTGCTGCTCCTGTTAAGGGTCGCCATCTTCTTCTTCCATATCTTTCTGTCCTCGTCATCTTGTTCTGTTACACCCATCATCTGCATGTCCTCTCTCACCACATCCATAAACCTTCTCTTAGGCTTTCCTCTTCTCCTCTTACCTGGCAGCTCTATCCTTAGCACCCTTCTCCCAATATACCCCTCATCTTTCCTCTGCACGTCCAAACCAACTCAATCTCGTCTCTCTGACTTTGTCTCCCAACCATCCAACTTGGGCTGACCCTCTAATGTCCTCATTTCTAATCCTGTCCATCCTCATCACGACCAATGCAAATCTTAACATCTTTAACTCTGCCACCTCCAGCTCTGTCTCCTGTGCCACCGTCTCCAGCCCATATAACATAGCTGGTCTCACTACCGTCCTGTAGACCTTCCTTTTCACTCTTGCTGATACCCGTCTGTCACAAGTCACTCCTGACACTCTTCTTCACCCACTCCACCCAGCCTGCACTCTCTTCTTCACTTCTCTTCCACAATACCCATTACTCTGTACTGTTGATCCCAAGTATTTAAACTCATCCACCTCCCTGCATCCTCACCATTCCACTGACCTCTCTCTCATTCGCACACATGTATTCTGTCTTGGTGGTCCTACTGACCTTCATTCCTCTCCTCTTTAGAGCATATTTTTTCCTCTCCAGGGTCTCCTCACCCTGCTCCCTACTATCGCTACAGATCACAATGTCATCAGCAAACATCACAGTCCACGGGGACTCCTGTCTAATCGCGTCTGTCAGCCTGTCCATCACTATTGCAAATAACAAAGGGCTCAGAGCCGATCCCTGATGTAATCCCACCTCCGTCACTCGTACTGCAGACCTCACCACGGTCACACTCCCCTCGTACATATCCTGTACAACTCTTACGTACTTCTCTGCCACTCCCGACTTCCTCATACAATACCACAACTCCTCTTGAGGAGCCCTGTCATATGCTTTCTCCAGGTCCACAAAGATGCAATTCAACTCCTTCTGGCCTTCTCTAAACTTCTCCATCAACACCCTCAGAGCAAACATCACATCTGCGGTGCTCTTTCTTGGCATGAAACCATCCTGCTGCTCACTTATAATCACCTCACTTCTTAACTGAGCTTCCACAACTCTTTCCCATAACTTCATGCTGTGGCTCATTAATTTTATACCCCTTTAGTTACTACAGTCCTGCACATCCCCCTTATTCTTAAATATCGGCCCACCAGTACACTTCTTCATTCATCAGGCATCCTCTCAATTTCCAAGATTCCATTAAACAATCTGGTTAGAAACTCCATTGTCATCTCTCCTAAACACCTCCATGCTTCCACAGGTATGTCATCTGGACCAACAGCGTTTTCATTTTTCATCCTCTTCATAGCGGTCCCCAATAAGTTAGCGATATCAGCAAGTCAAGGGCGCTGCAGCGGTCCGTTTATTTTTATTTTTTGTTTTGACTGACTGCCAAAGTGGAAGATAAAGACTTTTAAAACTAAAGGAAAATAAGGAGGACATTTACAAGAAAGTGACAGAGATTTTTGTGGAGAAGGACAGGCGCATGGACTTCATTTACAAATAAAGGTAAGAATATAAATGGTTTCCAATTTTATAAAAAATGGGATCAGACTAAGAAAAAACAAAACAATCCCTATTTAAATTTTAACCTTAAATAAAATATTCTTTTGTTTTTCTTGTTATCCTTTTGTTGAACAGTCTGTATTAAAATTGATTAAAGCATCAGAATTAAAAACTTTTGAAAACTTCTAAATATTACAATTAAGGTCAAAATTGCAATCCATTTTTTTGTACACCTCTCGATACTTTCATTTGTATTGAATGAGCGTGAATTGTGGAATTGCCGGCTTCGGGGAGTGTACCTTACCTACACTTAGCTAGCAAACAAGAGAACTACTTAACGGATTTAGATCGGGTTTTTTTCTAGAATTTGCTTGAACATTCCGGTTGACTTTGCGACTTCTCTCATTGCGCTAAGTGTCATCGTTCGCTTGCGGCTCCGAATTATTTGCGCGAATCTGAGCGAGACGAGGGGTGTGAGAGCGAGACGAGTTTCTCCTCACTAACACGCCAGCCTCAGGGCATTCCTTACCTCCACTTAGCTAGCGAATGACAGAACTACTTAACGGATTTAGATCGGGTATTTTTCTAGAATTTGCTTGAACATTCCGGTTGATTTTGTGACTTCTCTCATTGCGCTAAGTGTCATAGTTTGCTTGCGGCTCCGATTTATTTGCGTGAATCTGAGCGAGAGGAGGGGTGGGCGGCAGGACCTCCTCACTCACACGCCAGCCTCAGGGCATTCCTTACCTCCACTTAGCTAGCGAACGACAGAACTACTTAACGGATTTAGATCGGGTTTTTTTTCTAGAATTTGCTTGAACATTCCAGTTGATTTTACGACTTCATAGTCAGCAACAATAGTCAGGTTGGCCGTGGCTTTTAAACAATGCTCAGGGCCCCAAAGTGTGCCAAGAAATTATCAACCACACCATCACACCACCAGCACCAGCGTGAACCGTTGATACAAGGCAGGATGGATCCACGCTTTCATGTTGTTGACCCTACCATCAGAAATCGAGACTCGTCAGACCAGACAATGTTTTTTCCAATCTTTTATTGTCCAATTTTTGTAAGTCGCGTGAATTGTAGCCTCAGTTGCCTATTTGTGGCCCCCCAGTGGGGTCTCCTGCTGCTGTAGCCCACCTGCTTCAAGGTTTGACGCGTTTGAGATGCTCTTCTGCACACCTCGAGTGCTTATTTGAGTTCCTGTTGCCTTTCTATCAGGTCAGACCAGTCAGGTCATTCTTCTCTCACCTCTGGGATCAACAAGGCATTTTCACCCACAGAACTGCCAGCCACTGGATATTTTCTCTTTTCCTGACAATTCTCTGTTAGCCCTGGAGATGGTTGTGCATGAAAATCCCAGTAGATCAGCAGTTTGTGAAATACTCAGACCAGCCCGCCTGACGCCAACAGCCATGCCACGTTCAAAGTCACTTCAGTCCCCATTCTGATGCTCGGTTTGAACTTCTTGACAAGGTCTACAGGCCGAAATGCATGGAGTTGCTGCCGTGTGATTGGCTGATTAGATATTTGCGTTAACAAGCAGCTGGACAGGTGTACCTAATAAAGTGGCCGCCGAGTGCAGATACACAGTAAAGCGTCGTATGTCTACAAGTAAAGTGACATGCTGAAGGACACCGAATACGTCAATGAGTGGAGTCTGGACCAGCAGCCTTGCTCTTTCCAGTCACATTCCTCCCCACTAAGCCACGATGGCTCTTTTTTGCTGCTCCCAAGTACCGTACAGAGAGAAGAGAAGAAGAAAACTAACCTGCCTCGTCTGCGTAGGCCAGACAAGAAGCCGGATGGCTGATCCCCTCAGTGTACACGGCAAAGACAGACACCACATATGGAACAAAGGGCTTAAAGTCACCTGTTAGAGACAAACGCACAGACCACAAAGATGGCTGTTTAGACGTCTCCTTCTGTTCACTGACGACCACCCCATCCCAAACCCCATGCTGTCTGTCCTACCGTTCAAGGTGGTGGAGGTGCTGTTCATGTTCAGCCTCTTCCACTCCAGACTGCTGCACTGACCTTTGGCCAGCTGTCTGCTCTGCACCAGATACTCCTGTAAGAATCTCGATGGGACAGCCGGTGGGGGACGCCAAGACAAAGTGAAGCCCTTTCCCTGTGGAGTGTCCACCACATGTACTCGCAGATCCGCAGGAGCCAAAGGGTCTGTTAGACAACAAAGATGGGGTTAGTGTCCGGCATATGAGCCAAAAAAGAACACGCATTGTGCTTACGACGTGCTCTACGGGCACGTGAGACAGGTGGGTGCTTGGAAGTACATAGGCAGCAAAGTCTTTCTCACGTCCTCTAAACATAATTATCAGATTATCCCCAGAAACAAGATTTCAAAAAAAAACACACGTTCTGCCACATCTCGAACTTGGGTACGGGACTGGCCGACCGAGGCGTTATCGTCTGGTTCACACGATTTCCAAATCTCAGCTTAAGCAAATCCACGGTCGTGAACGTTTTCAAAGCAACGTGGCTAAGATGTGAAGCGTTACACTGCGACTTTAGTGAGGAGAGCAAGAAAAGCAATTTAATAAAAATGAAATGAACAGAGGAGAGGGCGGCATGGTGGCACAGTGGGTAGCGCTGCTGCCTCGCAGTTAGGAGACCCGGGTTCGCTTCCCGGGTCCTCCCTTGCGTGGAGTTTGCATGTTCTCTGCGTGGGTTTCCTCCCACAGTCCAAAGACATGCAGGTTAGGTGGATTGGCGATCCCAATGTGCTTGGTGTGTGACGCTCAGGTTTTTGCCATAACACCCAGAAGAGCAGGGAAGGATGTCGCACTTGGACAAGCCTCCCCAAATGGATCGATGGACATCCCAGACAGAAAAGAAGATGATTCCTTACCCAGGTGGGAAGCTCCAGGCAAGTGGACGGGCATCCTAACCCAACATTTGTGTAGCACATTCCCTGGCTGGGATAAAAGAGGAGGATAGGGAGGGACTGTCTCTCTTTTATCCACCAGTCACTAGATGACAGCGGCCCTTGATATTGGCACCCATTTGGGAACCAGCAGGAAATGCTGGGAATTGTAGTCCATGGGTGCCACATGAGGGCGCTGCAGGGAGATGTACTACAGATGTACAGAGAGCCACCTGGTAGTCAGCCTCTACTTAGGTTGTAGTGGTATGTTTGTCACACTCATTTTACTCACTTTGTTTATTACTTTGGGCATATTACCTATCATAATACGTGAAGACTTTTGTAACGTTCTCTTCTGCCCGCTTTGACACTCCTATCGAGTTGTCTGGGGTTGTAGAAGGGAAAAGACATCAACTCTAACAGATGTGATAAGACTACGAGACTTGGACCATCCTGTTGTGGTCTATGTAATAAACAGCATAAAGGGGAGAACAGGGTCACCCAGGACCCCATTGGGACCAAACAAAGTGTACTAACTGGGAAAACTGAGACCTGTGGAGGGCACTAATAACTAATACTGAGAGCACAAATAGAAAGTCAAACGGGCAGCCATGGAGGGCAATAACAACAGAAAAGAGACAGACGCCAAGCGCATGAACGCCAAGTGAAAGAGAAGGCAAGCGAGGGTACTAATAAAAGAAGAGATGGGCACAAGGCACATGTAGCAAGCGGGACAGTCCACATATTAGGGCACTATTAACAGGAGAGAGAGAGAGACAGAGACAGAGAGCGAGCAAGCGGTGGGCACTAACATCAGGGGGCAGGAGGGCCAGCTAATCCCGCAGAAATGGCTTTTCATGGCTTCCCTCCCTGCAGTAAGCCCATCAGCCCTGAAGGTTTTGATGATTTCCCCTACCGAGGCCAGTGAAAAGAAGTTCGGTGGGTTTCGTTTTCCCAGCTGCACTGAATGCAATGATGCTGGCCGTGCCCGTCCAGTTTTCCGGAAAGGGGACGTTGCAAATTTGACGACTATTCCATCTCTGCTGTTCTTCCTCCTTCTCTGAGGAGCAGTTGAAGTCCTCCATGGTGCTGTTGATGATCACATTGATGCCATCTGTGCCCGTAAAACGTACCACATACCCCAGTATTTTCCCTCTGGCTTGATTCATCGGTAGCGTCTAAAACAAAGGAATCGGGAAATCTTAGGAAACTGGTAAAGCCTCCATCGGCAGATTAACAGGTTGAAGGCTAAAGGATTACCGATAGAAGAAGTACATTTCGAGATGTTTTAATATGAATAGAATTGAATTCTGTTATTAGTTTGGAGTTGAAATTAAAAAGTTTATTTTTATTACCGTCTCGATTTACGTTATTTACGTTATCAGTCACACCTGTGACATCATCAAGATGAGACATATAAACATCAGAACATCTGCACTTTAACTTCTCTCTCGGTGGGCACAAAATCTCTCATTCTCTTTAGCGCTAGTTATCTGTAAAGGGTACTCCACCCAAAAACGATTTTTCACTTCAATGTTACTCACCACATGTGCTTTATAGGGATGGCCGAGGAAAAATTTAAATCTCGTGTTTTCATGCGGAAAGAAGGTAAGAAAGTGAACAGTCGCAGCAGAAGGGCCAATGCAGTACAACAGCAAACCATATCAAAACGTCCATGAAAATTATTCTCACGCCACTCGTGTCACGTAATCCACAGGCAAAGTCGCCCAGTCGCTTACTCACAAAAACGATGTTCTCCTTAAATACTTACCCCCACGTGCTTTATGGTGACAGTCAAGAAAATTCGTGTATATCTTTTGATTTCATGCAGAAAGGAGGTAAGAAAGTTTACAATTTGACAAATTTGACAGACCAATGCCAAAATGAACAATATCAAAACATCCGCAAAAAAAAAACCTCACGTTACTTGTGTCGCGTAATCCACATGCAAAGTCGCCCAGTCGCTTACTCAAAAAAAACGATATTCCTTAAATGTTGCTTGCTCCATGTTACGGTTGAGGAAAAATATGTACATTTTATGTTTTCTTGCAGAAAGGAAGTAAGAAATTTTACGATTTGACAAATGTAACGGACCAATGCAAAAATGAACAATATCAAAATATCTGCGAAAAAAAATCTCACGTTATTCGTGTTGCGTAATCCACATGCAAAGTCGCCCAGTCGCTTACTCACAAAAATGATATTTTCTTTAAATGTTATTACCCCACATGCTTTATAGTGACAGTCAAGAAAAAACGTGTATACTGTATCTTGTGATTTCATGCAGAAAGGAAGTAAGAAATTTTACGATTTGACAAATGTAACGGACCAATGCAAAAATGAACAATATCAAAACATCTGCAAAAAAAAACCTCACGTTACTTGTGTCGCGTAATCCACATGCAAAGTCGCCCAGTCGCTTACTCAAAAAAACAATATTTTCCTTAAATGTTAGGTGCTCCATGTGATGATGAAGAAAAAATTATGCACATCTCACATTTTCATGCAGAAAGGAGGTAAGAAATTTTACAATTTGACAAATGTAACGTGCGAGTACTAAAACAAACAATATCAAAACGTCCGCAAAAAAACTCACGTTACTCGTGTCACGTAATCCACATGCAAAGTCGCCCAGTCGCTTACTCACAAAAACGATTTTTTCCTCCAATGTTGCTTACCCCATTTGATGATTGAGAAAAACTATATACATCTCACGTTTTCATGCAGAAAGAAGATAAGACATTTTTTGATTTGACAAATTTGACAGACCAATGCAACAGCTAACGATATCCAAATATCTGCGAAAAAAAAAAATCTCCAGTTACTCGTGTCGCATAATCCACATGCAAAGTCGCCCAGTCGCTTACTCACAAAAACGATTTTTTCCTTAAATGTTACTTACCCCATGTGCTTTATAGTGACGGTCGAGAAAAAACATGTATATCTTGTGATTTCATGAAGAAAGGATATAAGAAAGTTTACGATTTGACAAATTTGACAGACTAATGCCAAAACAGACAATATCAAAACATCGGCGAAAAAAAATAAAATCGCATGTTACTCGTGTCGCGCAATCAACGGGCAAAATCGTTCAGTCGCATATTCACAAAAACAATGTTTTCCTTAAGTACTGCTTACCCCGTGTGATCGAGAAAGAAAATGTACACCTCACTTTTTCATGAAGAAAGGAGGTAAGAAATTTTATGATTTTACAAATCGATATCCAAACATCCGCGAAAAAAAAATCTCATGTTACTTGTGTCGCGTAATCCACAGGCAAAGTCGCCCATTCGCTTACTCACAAAAATGATGTTCTCCTTAAATACTTACCCCACCATGCTTTATGGTGACGGTCGAGAAAATACGTGTATATCTTGTGATTTCATGCAGAAAGGAGGTAAGAAAGTTTACGATTTGACAAATTTGACAGACCAATGCCAAAAACAAACAATATCAAAACATCGGCGAAAAAAAAAAACAAATTGCATGTTACTCGTGTCGTGTAATCAACAGGCAAAGTCGCCCAGTCGCTTACTCAAAAAAACAATATTTTCCTCAAATGTTGCTTACTCCATGTTACGGTCTAGAAAAAATATGTACATTTTACATTTTCATGCAGAAAGGAGGTAAGAAATTTAACGATTTGACAAATGTAACGGGCCAGTACAAAAACGAACAATATCAAAATATCTGCGGAAAAAAATCTCACGTTATTTGTGTCACGTAATCCACATGCAAAATTGCCCAGGCGCTTACTCACAAAAACGATATTTTCCTTAAATGTTACTTACCCCATGTGCTTTATAGTGACGGTCGAGAAAAAAATGTATATCTTGTGATTTCATGCAGAAAGGATTTGAGAAAGTTTACAATTTGACAAATTTGACAGACCAATGCTACTACAAACAAAAGCAAAACATCCGCAAAAGAAAAATAAAATCGCATGTTACTCGTGTCGCGTAATCAACAGGCAAAGTTGTCCAGTCGCTTTTTCACAAAAACGATATTTTCCTTAAATACTGCTTACCCCATATGATCGAGGAAAAAAAATGTACACCTCACTTTTTCATGAAGAAAGGGGGTAAGAAATTTCATGATTTTACAAATCGATATCCAAACATCCGTGAAAAAAAAAATCTCATGTTACTCGTGTTGCATAATCCATAGGCATAGTCGCCCAGTCGCGCACTCTCACCGTCCAAAACATGCCTTTTCACTGAAATTTTTAGAAATACACTGCTGTCGTGTACGAGGACGTGAAGACCCGCCTCCCTTCCTTTATTCATTGGTCAGGACTCCTTCTTATTCGTTGGCTGCCTCCGAAGCTTCACTCGCTGCATGCGCACGTGCGTTCCTTCCTCATTCATGAACGCGCTTTCTGGAAGCGGTTACTTTAAAAATATTTCAATATACACGTCTTGGATGTTGTGAGCAAGCAACAGGGTGACTCTGCCTGTCGATCATTTGACATAAGTAACACATGATTTTTTTTTTTTTAATGGATGTTAAATCCGTTAAAATGTCTTACCTCCTTTATGCATGATAACAGCCAGCCTGTATTTGAACCTGTGACTGTGTTGGGTGTAACTGTGTCTGGGGTTTGTTCAGATTACTTGGTTTGAAAGTACTGCGTGTGAGAAAGACCCAGGAGTCTAAGTGCACCAGGTCAGCTCAGGTCAGGTCTGCACTGGCACAGCGCATCGCCGCACCCACCACACAAACAAACACCTGAGGGTCCTGGCTGGCAACATGAAGACACGCGGTCCAGTCCCACCCTCCAGAAATGACCCTCTATCTGCCGCAGCCAGGTGTTATATGGGTGTTCCCGTTGGCCTGGTCCTCAACAAGGAGGGTCCGGATCATCCTCGGGTAATTGCGCCACATAGCTGTAGTGCCGTAACTGACGCTCCCTCACAATGCAGGTCATGTGCCTCATTCGGGATTCCATGAGCAACACAAAGTCACACCAGCGGGACACAAGGACCCTCTAAAGAGACACCGCACTGAAGGAGTCCAGTCTTCATCTCAAGTCACTGGATAGCAGCCATGTCTCGCAAACAGGAAGCACCAGGACTCTAAAGACTTGGCAGAGATAATTGGGGTGCCACACACCCCTTTCCGGCGACCTCATGAAAGCACGAGATTCAAAACGTTTCTTGTCCGTTACTATAAAGCACGTGAGGTGAGGCACATTAAAGCAGAATATCGTGTTTGGGTGGAGTACTCCATTAACTCCAGCAGGCCCTAGTGACAGATTTGTTTCTCTCGTGTCAACCCTCGTAACATTTTGGATACGATTCCATTTTGCCTTCTTGCTCTGGTTACTCATTCTTGCTTTGGCTCCTGGCATTTTGAGCCTCACAATTCCTTTTTGACTTCAGTTCACTGCTTGTTGATTATTTCCTGGGCCTCCTCCCTCACAACAATATTTGGGCGTTTTTGTGTCTTTGACACACAGTAAGACGTCTGTCGCGTGTACTGATACATTTTTTGTTCCAACAGATGGCGTTACAACCAACACTATAATCTAATAAAGGAAATTTTAAATGGAAGAAATTGATATGGAATTAAAAACAAAAAAAGTCTGTAAGAGGAAGTGCTAAACCCCGAGCTCCAGCTGAAAGTAGTGGATGGTCTGACCGTGGGGGTCTCAAACTCAAGTCCTGAATTTGTTGTTAATTTACGTGATTATTTCTGTTCTCATTTTAAAATTTTCCTTTTTTCAGTTACAAGCTTAGTCCCCACTAAATTTGAAAACGTGGATCACGTCTCAGCCAAGGTTCCTCCCCTGGCTGGGGTTCAAATTCACGTTTCACGTCTCTCTTGTTCTTTTATTTATGGTGATGGCGTGCGTCATGTGTTCTGGGGTTGGTCCCTCCCCCAGGAGGCGGGGCTACCTGCCAATCACCAACTGGGAACTGCTCTCGAGCCTATAAATCCAGAGGGTCTCCCACAGTTCCTGGCAGAGGGTGTTTGTCGAGTGTTTTTGCCATTTTGATTCATTGGTGGTGCTTTATTTCAGCCCCCACCCTAATGGGGGGTTTCCAAGTCCTTGTTTCATGTCCTTTATATTCATTTATCACTAAGTTTCATTATTTGCAGTGTTCCCTATTTTCGGTTTTGCTATATTACCATTGCTTCGGTTATGTGCCTTGTGTTTTGTGGGTGGTCCTCCAAGAAGCGGGGCCACCTGCCAATCGCCTTTATTCCTAAAAATCTGGAGGGTCTCCTACGGTCCGTGCAAATTTATTTCGAGTGCGGTTTACAGTGGCGAGTCCTTGTGCTTGCTGTAAATTCTGAATGCTTTGTAAGTTTTCCTGATTTTAATTTTTCGACCTTCTGCTCTGTGTTTTGGGTTTTGGAGTCGGTACTGGGATTTGTTTGATTTGGATTGCCGTTGTGTCTCAGGCAATTCCATTTTGGCTTTTGTGCTCCATGGAGATTCACTGCGATTAGAATATTGTTTTTGTGAAGAATAAACCTCTAATTGTATAAAGAATCAGTGCTTGCTCTTTGTACTAGCCGGGGGTTTGGTGGCGATTTCCCCCTCTAGTGGGTTTTGTTTTAAAAATTGTCCTTCTGCATTACCATTTTTAGATTATTTCTAAATCATGAAGACTAAAAAAGCTGAAAATATGTAAATCTTACCCATTATGTCGGCACAGTTCAGTAGCCAAGCATAGGCGTGCCATTTATTTTATGATGCAACCAAAAAAGATTAAAATGCTGAACGAAAGACGAAAAAAACCAAAACAGACTTCTCTGGGTCGGCAGATGATGAAGTACAACTGCCTTTAAAAGTTACAAAGTGAGTGTAAGGTTACCAACACTAGGAGTCTGGCCAAAATAAGGACAGTGAAACATTTCGGAGTGGGACACCTGGTGGACGCCAACAGTGAAGATGAAATCACAGAGGGCAGATATCAGAGCAGACTGAGGCTGGCACCTGATCACATGGCCATCACAAGTCAGCATTCACAAAAAGCCCCAATGTTATACAAGACCCTCGTTTGACACAGCCCTCGAAACAATTTGTTTACCGCGGTTGAAAATGATAGATAGATAGATAGATAGATAGATAGATAGATAGATAGATAGATAGATAGATAGATAGATAGATAGATAGATACTTTATTAATCCCAAGGGGAAATTCACAAATGCTATTTCAGCGTGGAAAGAAAATCAAGGCAAATACGAAACAAGATGCATGTTTATATATTTCCACGTTTGTGCGCTCATGGTGTCCGTTTGTGGGTTGTCTCAATTATCTGCCATTTGCTATTGGATTCTAAAACAGCAGTGCTAAGGTTTACAATGCACCATCTGTTGGAAAGAAAAATACAATGCAGTTCATGATGACAACCATTACAAAATACATTCTAACAGACGGCGCATTTCAGATGTCAACTCTGAATATACCCAGCATTGGGTAAGTGCCAGACAGGCAGAAATTGGCTCATTGTGTATACAGCAGTTATTGGCTGTCTGAAGGAACAGGAAAACTGCAACAACAAGCAGGTGAACCTTAGAAAGTGGGCAACGAGTGCGAATGATGCCTTAAGATTTAAAAGACTGAGAGTACAAGAAGTGCCCCACTAAAGAGTGCCCATGCTCATTACAAAGGGACTAGCGGACTTTCTGGGTAGAAGATAGTGTGTGATATGCGTGAAGGGTATTCAACACTCTGTACATTTGAAAAGGAACTGAGAATGAAAAACTCTCGATGTGAACCCATCAACTCCAATCTTACCTTCCAGACGAGAGCAGGGCTGTCTGTCAGATCAATGAACACATCAAGGGGTCCGACTGGTGCTGCAGGGACGACAAACGAAGAGAGGAGAAAACACCGCGATGAGCACAATGGGATACAGCAGATGAGCGGCTCCCAAAAGGGTCGACAGTAACACAAATCGAACATTCAATCAGCTCAGGGATGGACTTCAAAGCAGACAGACAGACAGAAAGCCAGCCAGACAGGCAGACATATTCCTCTAACAACAATGGCAGGCAGGCAGACAGAAGGACAGGCAGACAGACCCCCACCACCTTCCCAGACAAAGGCAGAAAACCAGCCAGACAGGCAGACATATTCCTCTCTGTGGCTAACAATGGCAGGCAGACAGACCCCCATCGGGCAGACAAAGGCAGACACCCAGGCAGATGCCCCCCACCAAGGGGATACACTGGCTCTTACACTCCTCCATGCTGCGCACAGATGAGGCTTCACTCCAGTCACTCCACACGTTTCCATTGCAGGTGCATCGGACTTGGAACCAGTAAAGCGTGTAAGGCTGGGGGTCTTCGAGATTGTACTCGATCCCCACATCCTCCCCATCAACCTGAAATTGATCAGAAACGTTACTAAAAAAAAAAAAAGAAAAAAAGACAAACAAGTCGTCTGGCGGAATGTCACCGTACCTCGGTCCAGCTGTCACCATCGGCTCGGTAGCGCAGCCGGCAGTTTCTCTCCTGCACTTCGTTACAAGGGAAATACCAAAGAACTGATATCAGGGAATGCTCGGCGTCCATCTCTGTAATGTTTGGAGGCGGTAACTTGTCTGTAATACGAAATGCAGAAAGACGCCTGTAAGAGTCACATGCTGTGAACAGTAGGGGGTGCAACCGAGCCCCCAAACCACAGACACATAAGACCCAACACAACTCCGGGTTCAATTAACTGGATTTTTTAATCTCCTTCTCTACTCCAGCAGGTTTCGCCCGCTGCCTCCCAACTCTGACTCTGACTGAGGTCATGCGGTGGGATCCTTTAAGGGTGGACCCTGGAGTATTTCAGGTGGCATGTTGTGGCTTGTTGGAAGCACTTCTGGGTCATGCAGAAACCACGAAGGTCCTCCCCCTGGCAGCGCCCTCTATCGTCACCCAAGGACCCCTGCAGGGCTGCACTTCTGGACTGCAGTTCCCGTACAGTCTTGCGTGTTCCCAAATTGGGACTTCTTGCGAAGAACACTGACACCTATTTATATGGAGGATGAACTGCTCCGGGCTTCCAACATTCACCAGTCCATCCTTCCTTCCAGCATCCCACCCAGGAGGGGAATTAATTATAAGGCGTCCCGCCTGGGTAGTGTCCGTATCCTGGACATCCTTCCATTATGGCTTCCCGGCTGTACAAGAAATCCTCCTCCATCATGGCCAGGATGCCCGTCCGTCCTCCTGGGCACTTACAGCCCCCTACTTAGGCCTTGTTCACACGGGCGTTAAGTTTTTGGATAAACGAACTTGCTCTGAACGTCCTAGACGTTTATGTTGCATTTTGTGGTGGCGATCGATTGACTTCTACACCGGCGTTCGTTTGTCTCTGTCTAACGCCAGCCTGCAGCCCAAATTGTAGTTTGTGTGTTAACCTGTGGAGGCAGTGTCGGGAACTGGATATGAAAGCCCTTGTCATTTTATTTGAGGTGCCTCCTCTAAATATGGACCATTTTGCTATGTTAGATATTAATCTTCTTGTTTTAAAAATACTCGTAATACGGCGACGTAGGGAGAGAAAAAATCGCCGCCGCTACCGGGTTCATCCTCTGACTGCACAACATCGGGTTAAAGGAAGTTTTTTTGTGCTTTATGAAGAAATGCGATATATGGGATATATCCGGTCCTCCGAAGCGTAAAATAAACGCGCAGAAAACGAACTAGAAGCGGTTTCCTTGCGTTCGTTGGGTTTTGAACGCCAAGAAAAAGCTGCATGCAACGTTTTTTTGATGCCGTATAAACGCGCTGCCGGACAAACGCACGTCACCAAAGCCCGTGTGAACACTCTCATTGACTCCTACGTGTAGAAAACACTCGGCGCTTGATCCGTGCTCACCGGACGCTACGAACGCAAAAACGCTCGATTTTAACGCTCGTGTGAACAAGGCTTAAGAGAACCTAAATCCAGATTATGTTTAAAGTAGTGATTAATACACCGTAAATACCTGCCTTACTTAAAAAAGAAATAAATAAATAAAATCGTGGTAATACATTGCATTATTCCCGCCATTCCAAATAAAAAGAAAAAGAAACAACAGGATTGTCTTTTTTCCATAAAGTTGCTGCCTGCTGCTGTTATGTAAATTCTTATTTAACTTCCTGGTGAAGTTTGCGCGTGGACGGCAACACAAAGCGTGTGTGCGGTTGGCGACCTAAACGCATTTATTGCACTTGTGGTGACCCACTTGATGATATTATTCTCGTCAGTAGGTGGCAGCATTTGGTCAGTGTCACATACGTAACCATTTCACGATTTCACAACGGATGATCTGCCTTATGAAGTCCCCGTTCGCCTTCACTCCAAGTACAACACACTAATGATGGCACCGCCTCCGACTCCTCCTTCCCCGTAACTGTTGATGCCTCCCCTTGCCCCGCCTTTTGACTCTGATTGGTCATTTGATTACATTCAGTTTTTGGCACGATTAGCGCCAACATGGTGACATTGCAATGATGGAGAAGTGGTGTCAGGGCTAGAAGTGGAATCCGTCCTTGGAAGCCGTAGTGACGTTTATGTGTACTCAGAGGACGAGAGGAAGTCACAAAAATAGGTAAACACAACAACAACCCTAGCCGAACACCAATAGGATGCGCGTAAAAGTGTTCAGGAAGCCAAATGTTCACTGTCCAGTGCAAGTGTGACACAGAAAGAGGGTAAAGTCACCGAGGTCACCGTCAGAGACTTTCACATGCAGGAAATGACAAAATGGGGTCTGCACACCAACTAAGATTGGCCCTCCTGCTGTGAAGTCATCTCTTACATGTGCTACTCTATGAAGTCAGTTCCAGAAAACAGGAAATCATGATTACACCACGGGACCACAGCTGAGGGGATGAGCCGTAGCATCTCACAGGAGACACAAGGGTGGGACATCACCGACACCGACTTAAAGCATTAGATAAAGGCACAGTGACTGCTGGCTCAGACATGGAGGTCCACCAGGACCAGGGTGGATGAAAGCAGGCTGCACTAAACCCAATGGTGGATCTACTGTGAAATTAATGAATCTTAAAATTTAGGGCTCCTAATCCCTGAAGTGACTTTAATTTTCATGCCCTCCTAACTCGAGAACTATAAAGGCATTTTGATTCACGCCAGCGTGTGACCTGAACGTGCGATATGATCCAGTACAGCCATTTTAATCAAAATCTGAGATGTTGTGGTCACGTTTGTGGTGATCTGTCATGGAACAACTCCATTGTGGTTACCCAGATCTCAAAGCTGCTTGCAAAGCCCCCCCACTGCCCCCATTACAGTTCACGCTTTCGTCTTCAGACTCCTTAATTACAGTGACTGCTCTGCTTCAAGAATCCAAGAATTTGTCAGTCTGGCACCATTCCTGCCATTTTCCTCAGTTTACTACTTGTTATTTGGCCTTAGGCAGCCTGCAATTCCACTGTCTGCCAGTAGATGCTGCTGTGTAAATCCCTACCACGCTCAAGTTATGCAAGTGCCTCATCGCCCCCCAAGAACGTGGAGATGCCACTGACTGCAGCACAACCCAAGGCTCCTTTGTGGATTTCACTTTCCTGCCTCTTTGTGCCACGGCCCACCTGCCAAGTTGTTTTGCCCGCCTAAGGTAAAGCCATCCCTGATGGAGGATTGCAGGAATCGTGGGGTAGAGGGGTCCTTTCATGGGATTAGCACTATTTCAGCTGTAGAATGGCCAAATGGGGGAGGCAGCTTGATGGCCGAGTTCTCCAGGACTCTAAACAAATCCAAATCATATTATGGGATATCATCTACTGTTAAATTCTGTATTGAGGATTTGTTCTGTTCTGTGCATTGTATTGTATTGACCCCCTTCTTTTTGACAGGCACTGCACGCCCAACCCACCTAGAAAGGGGTCTCTCTTTGAATTGCCTTTCCCAAGGTTTCTTCCATTTTTTCCCTACAAGGGTGTTTTTTTTGGGAGTTGTTCCCGTTCCTTCTTAGAGAGTCAAGGCTAGGGGGCTGTCATTAGGCAGGGACTGTTAAAGCTCATCGTGGCACTTCTTGTGTGATTTTGGGCTATACAAAAATAAATTGTATTGTATAACAGGACATCCATCTATGGTGCTAAGCGACTTCGCTATGAGACCACCGACATGGCCTGTGAAGGACACACTTTCCATAAACATGAATTCAGCAGGCGGGCAGGAAGAAAATCATAAAAACCAGCATCAAACAGAACAAAGGTGAATGGGTCGCTATTAGGTACCGATTCTTGAAGTGTCGAAGCTGAATATTTCTGAACTGTACTCTTCTGCAGCATCTGAGGTGCTGAGCCAGACTTGCACATTGTGGTAAATAATGTAATGGAATCGCTGGACCGTGACGCTGGTATTCCGTGCAGTTATATTCAGGGACCACTCGTATCTGGAAAAGAAGACAGAAACACACAAAGACAGGAGTTCAGTTTCACTACTGTGGCCAAATGCTGCCTTCCAGGGACCTTGGAAGTCAGATGTTGGAGCTGGGAATTGCGTCACACCCAGGAAAAGATCCGGAAAAATCAATACGGACACGTCCAGGAAAACCGTTAGTCGTGTTTGATCCTTTGGAATAAATAGCTGCTGGTAGCGACGCATTCCACAGTATTGTGTGTATCCCAAACACCGTAGCAACATGTCCACGGATGGACGTCGGACAGCTCGGTGTGTGCGGACTGATTTAATGGGACACGAACGGACAGAAGCGCTAAGAAACTCCATCACGTGACAGCGTTCACAATCCATTTTGGATTGGCGTCATGATCTGAAGTCACATAAACTCACACTTGACAGACCAACCCAGAGTTTCTTGGCGGTGGGGTCGGCTTCCAGTTTAAAATTCCAACTGGGAATTCAAAAAAATGGGACTTCAAACGGAGTGCAGCATAAGAGCAGCATGCCACTGTCGTTCCGTCACAGGGTTTGTGACACTTTTAGTAGCGACACACCACTAAGGTTCACTACTGCCACCTCGTTTTTACTTTTGGTGGGTTGGTGACGCTACCCTGGCCCCCCTAGTGTGTGTGTGTTTGTGTGTGTCAGTGTGTGTGTGTGTTCACTCTGTGCTGGGATTGCTCCTGCCTTGTGCCCTGTGCTTGCTACACCAAAGCCCTGCTCAGGATAAAGTAGGCTTAGAAGATGGAAGGATGTTTATTACTGTAGCCTAAAGGCAGCCCACCGTATTAAAGTGCCGCACAAGTTATTTTAACGCACCTTTGTACTGCCACAGAGGAGCATTACTGAAGTCTTAAGGCAGCCATTGTAAATGTTCGAAAACAAATGGGATGGAGTGTGAAGGCTTACCCAGCTGAGGGGCCATAATGGATGGACTACATAAGTGGGCTGGCTGAAGGTTCCTGTCCCAGTTGAGGCAAATATATAATGGACGGACAGGGGTTGGCTGGTTATCAGGGACAGTTTATCTCCCCCGGGGAGAAGGGTGACACTGCCACTCTGGTATGGTCCCAGTTTGAACTCCCACAGGGTTGTATGGAACCCTGAGTTTGGAAGGGCATCCCATTCGGGATCCCTAGGTACTGCCAGAGGGCGCTGCAGGGAGAAGGTCTTCCTACTTTGGGAGAAAAAATGCTGCATGACCCAGAAGTGCTTTCATCAGGCTATGTTGTGACATCGGAAGTAGTCCCGGGACCACCATTTATGGGACCGATCTCGTCTTATTTGGCCTTGAAAGGCAGAGGATGAAAGTGGAAGGAGAGGAAAGAAACTTTAATCAATTGTGGTGACAACTCTTCAACCGAGTCAAACGCTTTATGAAAATCAACAGAGGCTGCAAAGGAACTCGGCTGAAATTCACGTTTGCACTTCATGAGAACCCCCAGTGCCAGGGAGCAGGTTTGATGGTAGACTAGCACACCGTTCACAATCAACTGCCAGAGAGTGTTCAGAGGCCATTAAGAAGGCAAACAGAGTGTCAGGTTATATAGCGCCTTGATGTGTGGAGTACAAGTCACAGGAGGTTCTGCTCAGGCTTTATAACACACTGGTGAGGCCTCATCTGGAGTCCTGGGTGCAGGTTTGGTCTCCAAAAAGGACGTAATAGCACAAGAGAAAGTCCTGAGAAGAGCGACGAGGCCGATTCAGGGCTACAGGGGGATGAAACTGAATGCCAGCAAATATAAAGTACGGCACGTAGGAAGTCAAAATGTAAGCTTATGAAAATTGAAAGTACGCCTTATGAGAAGGACTTAGGAGTCATAGAGGACTCGACATGATCAGCAGCTAGACAGTGTGCAGATGCTTCTTTAGAGATATATAGAAATGATTTAGACAGGAATAGAACTAACAAGCTGGTGAAGTTTGCAGATGATACCAAGATAGGTGGATTGGCAGATAGTTTGGAATCCGTTATATCATCACAGAGGGACTTAGACACCAGACAGGCCAGGGCAGATTAGTGGCAGATGAAATTTAATGTCAGTAAATGTAAAGTATGAAATGTAGGAAGTGAAAATGTGAGGTTAGAACACAATGAGAGGTCTGAAAATCGAGAGTCCATCTTATCAGAAGGATTTAGAAGTTGTAGTGGACTCTAAGCTATCGACTTCCCAACAGTGTTCAGAAGCCATTAAGAAGGCTAACAGAATGTCAGGTTATATAGCGCCTTGATGTGTGGAGTACAAGTCACAGGAGGTTCTGCTCAGGCTTTATAACACACTGGTTAGGCCTCATCTGGAGTCCTGTGTGCAGTTTTGGTCTCCAGTCAACAAAAAGGACATAACAGGACAAGAGAAGGTCCGGAGAAGAGCGACTAGGCTGATTCAGGGCTACAGGGGATGAAATTGAATGTCAGTAAATGTAAAGTATGACACGTAGGAAGTCAAAATGTGAGGGTCTGAAAACACAATGGGGGTCTGGTGAGTTGTGAGGAAAGATCAGAAGAGCTGAACCTTCTCAGTTTAAGCAAAAGGAGATGAAGAGGAGACCTGATGTGTGGACTACAAGTCCAATGTGTGCTTTATAACACACTGGTGAGGCCTCATCTGGAGTCCTGGGTGCAGTTTTGGTGTCCAGCCTACAAAAAGGACATAACAGCACAAGAGAAGGTCCAGAGAAGAGCGACAAGGCCGATTCAGGGCTACAGGGGATGAAACTGACTGTCAGTAAATGTAAAGTACAACACGTAGGAAGGAAAAATGTGAGGTCTGAATACAAAATGGAGGGTCTGACGAATTGTGAGGAAAGATCAGAAGAGCTGAACCTTCTCAGTTTAAGCAAAAGGAGATGAAGAGGAGACCTGATGTGTGGACTACAAGTCCTATTAACGCTTTATAACACACTGGTGAGGCCTCATCTGGAGTCCTGGGTGCAGTTTTGGTCTCCAGGCTACAAAAAGGACATAACAGCACAAGAGAAAGTCCAGTGAAGAGCAACTCGGCTGAGTCCAGGAGTGTAGGGGATGAGTTATGAGGAAAGAATAAAAGAGCTGAGCCTTTAAAGCAGGGGGTTCTTAACCTGAGGTCTGTGGGGTCCCTTAGGGTGTCCATGGATGGGTTTCAGGGGGGTCTGCGAGGGTCAGATAAATATTAACATTTATATTCTCCACACCACCCGGTACTGTTGATTTAGAGTAGATGCAGTAATAGTAGTAGATGATCTGTTTTAATTTGCACTACAATAAGAGGATTGTAGTTCATAATTATGTGTTTTTTTAAGATTGTTTAAAGATTAATAATACTTTGTGTTGTCATATATGTACTGTATGAGACAATCAGTCTCGATAAATAAAGTACATTATATTAATTGCATGCAAAGTTGTGTTTATGTGAATATTTCTGGGGCAGGAGGTCCATAGCTTCCATCACATTCTTAAAGGGGTCCGTGACTCAAAAAAAGGTTAAAAATCACTGATTTAAAGTGATGAAGAGGAGACCTGACTGAAGCGTTTAAAATGATGAAGGGAATCGAGACGGTGACTTTAAAACGAGTTCATCAAGAACACGGGGACATGGCTGGAAACTTGTGATGGGGAAATTTCACACAAACGTTAGGAAGTTCTTCTTCACAGACACGCGGAGTAAGTGACCAAGCAGTGTGGTGGACAGGAGGACTTTAGGGACCTTCAGAACTCAACTTGATGTCATTTTGGAGAAATCAAGTGGGCAGGACTGGCAACCTTGGGTGGGCGGAATGGCCTCGTCTCATCTTTCTAATCTCCTAAATGACTTTAAGCACAAGGGGGCCACAGAAAATGTATAAAGAGTGACGGGCGCCTTATGTGGACTTGTGGCAGTCCTGTCATTCTCCCACACAGGTCCCAGTTCTCAGAGCGCAGACATTACCACCCGCTCCCCACCCACGGCTCCTCGCTCAACTTACCTGCTGTTAAGGTGAAATGTAAAGTTGGTATCGTCTGGCGTGCCAGGGCTGTACTCCCAAGAGCACTGAAGCTCCTTCGTGAAGAAACACCGAAGATTTGACACCGAATCTGCAATCAAGACGAGAGGCAGAGGCTGACGACATGAAAAGCTAATGAACAGATGGACAAGACGGGCTTCTTCCCGCTCTGTAAGACTACAGGATTAATAAAGTGGCCACTCACAGCGCCGGGTGACAGTAACGTCACAATGGGGCCGAGAAGTCAGTCCATGGCAGATCATCACACAGCCCAAGACTTGAAGCAGTGAAGGCCTAGTGAAGGAGATGCTGCTCTTCTCTCGAGTGAAGTCCGTGGTGACGCTGGAGGAACCAGCATGGAGTTGCAGAGACGCTTCAGTGCAGCCGGGGGGCAGCGGAGTGGACATGGCACAGGTGCGGTTTATGGTCCTGCCCATCTGGAAGGAGAGCTGCCAAAGACACTGGATGGATACAGAAGACGCTGAGGGTGAGAAGGTGAGAAGGTCGTCTGTATTGGCACAGGGGGACGCCACTGCTAATCACCAGAGACCACCAAGAACTACAGTACATACTGCCCACGAGCGTTAGTGCGCCAGTTTCTAGCATTCAGTGAACAACCCGCTCTATAACTCTGTGTGAACTTTCACGTGTGTGATACAGCAGGTCCACAGCTCCTGTCAAAGTCCAGCTTTAAAATAAATAATCACCGCGCTCGCAGCTTTGTGAGGGGGCGTGGCGGTTATGTGGCTGAAGGTTGTCAGGGCGATTAGCGATTTGGGTGTTTCTCACCAAAGTGCACTTGTGAGGGACCGTCCGCATTCATGATTAGTTCCTGGGGCTGCTTATCTTGATAAACAGAAGTGCCAGTCAGCTAGAAGGGGAGTAAAAAAGAACGGACGGGAGGTTGAGTGAGAGAGAGAGAGAGAGAGAGAGAGAGAGAGAGAGAGAGAGAGAGAGAGAGAGAGAGAGAGAGAGAGAGAGAGAGAGAGAGAGAGAGAGAGCGAGTGAGTGAGAGAGAGAGAGAGAGAGAGAGAGAGAGAGAGAGAGAGAGAGAGAGAGAGTGAGTGAGTAGTGAGAGAGAGAGAGAGAGAGAGAGAGAGAGTGAGAGAGAAAGAGAGAGAGAGAGAGAGAGAGGTGAGTGGTGAGTGAGAGAGAGAGAGAGAGAGAGAGAGCGAGTGAGTGAGTCAGTGAGTGATTGAAGAGAGAGAGAGAGAGCGAGTGAGTGAGTGAGTGAGAGAGAGAGAGAGAGAGAGCGAGTGAGTGAGTCAGTGAGTGATTGAGAGAGAGAGAGAGAGAGAGTGAGTGAGTGAGTGAGAGAGAGAGAGAGAGAGAGAGAGTGAGTGAGAGAGGAGTGAGAGAGAGAGAGATAGAGAGAGAGAGAGAGTGAGTGAGTGAGTCAGTGAGTGATTGAGAGAGAGAGAGAGAGAGAGT
Source organism: Polypterus senegalus (assembly GCF_016835505.1). Classification (NCBI taxonomy): domain Eukaryota; kingdom Metazoa; phylum Chordata; class Cladistia; order Polypteriformes; family Polypteridae; genus Polypterus; species Polypterus senegalus. The sequence continues at coordinate 158,765,835 of NC_053165.1, forward strand.
GAGTGAGAGAGAGAGAGAGAGAGAGAGAGAGAGACAGTGAGTGATTGAGAGTGAGAGAGTGAGTGAGTGAGTGATTGAGAGAGAGAGAGAGAGCGAGTGAGTGAGTCAGTGAGTGATTGAGAGAGAGAGAGAGAGAGAGAGAGAGGAGAGAGAGAGAGAGAGAGAGAGAGAGAGAGCGAGTGAGTGAGTCAGTGAGTGAGAGAGAGATAGAGAGAGAGAGAGCGAGTGAGTGAGAGAGAGAGAGATAGAGAGAGCGAGTGAGTGAGTGAGTAGGCGGAGTTAACGTCAGCTGCAAGTAGAGCGACTCCTCTTTTGGGAAGCAGGGGAGCCGCCAGGTAAAAAGGCACCGGGCTTCTTCTTGTTTTTTTTTTATTTTTTATTTTTAAACAATGCTTCCTGCTCTATTTTAACTTCGCTGTTTTTAAGAAGACTTTTTTCTATTGTTTTTAACCTCCACGTTTCACTTCTGATTTTATGGATTATTTATTGGAACTTTGGAGACTGCACTTTAATTTGAACACCTCGTTTTGTTAGTTGTTTTAATAAAAGCACTTTGCACTTTTTCACCATCCCCTTGCTTTACCAATGAGGTTAGCAGTGAGGCACATTACCGACGGTGTAGGGTTCAAGGGCTCCCCGGCAGCAGATGGCAGCATACAGCAAACCTGCATCGTCACAACGTGATTTTGTGTTTTTTTCATGTAAATTTGAATTGATTGTTGAAAAGTATGAAGATGGCATGCGTATCCGGGACATGGCTGTTGCATATCGTTTGCCGAGAACGACGGTATCTATGATTGTGAAAAAAAAAGATGTTATTAAAAAGTAAAGTGAGGTAAAATTTTCATTTATTTCATCTAATTGCTTTTGTATTTATGTATTTTAGTATTAAGCAGTGTTTAAATTATTTTATACAACCCCATCAATGTATAATATGCCAATGCAATAGGATTTTTTTTTCAATGGAACGGATTAATCATTTTTCCATTATTTCTTATGGGAAAAATTTGTTTGGTATACGTCCTGTTTGGTATAAGTCAAAGGGTCTGGAACGGATTAAGGACGTATACTGCAGTACCACTTGTATATACATATACATAGATGTAAAAGGCACTATATAATAGGCAGATCACTACATAATTAATATATATACATACACACACACACACACATAATGTGAAAAGCATTATATAATGGAGAAAACTTGCTACATTATCTAGCTAGGAAAAGCCCAATGTACAGTGACAGATAACAAAGGCAACACAGAATAGATAAACAGATAGTCGGACAGGAAAGGCACTATATAAGAGGTAACTAGACACAAACATAGACAGACAGGTTAGATAATTATTAGGTTAGTAAAGGTACAAGACTGTTATAGACAGGAAAGATGCTATATTAGCCAGACAAGGAAAGCATTATATAAAAACTGATAGATAGGGAAGTCACTATATAACAGACAAGTTAGGCATTAAATAATAAACAGATATATTCAGATATAGATACAAACAAACATACATAGACAGATGTGAAAGGCACTATAAAACACAGAAAAGGTGCTATATGATCTGGATAGGAAGTCCTATATAACTGGTAGACAAGAAAGGCTCTACTTAATAGTTGGATAGCTGTAAAAGGCACTATATAATAGGCAGATCTCTATATAATAGAGATATATACACATACACATAGATGTAAAAGGCACTATATAATGGAGGAAAGGTGCTACATTATCTAGCTAGAAAAAGCACAATGTACAGTGACAGATAACAAAAGCAACACAGAATAGCTAAGCAGGTGGTCTGATAGGAAAGGCACTATATAACAGACAGGTTGGGCATTAAATAATAAACAGATATGTACACATATAGATACATACAAACATACATAGACAGGTGTGAAAAGATGCTCTAAGATCTGAATAGGAAAGGTCCCATCTAACTGGTAGACAAGAGGGCACTTGCGTATCTAGTAGACAGGTAAAGGCTCTACCTAACAGACAGATGGATCGAGAGGGCACTACACAACAGACATGACTCAACGGTGAAGCATCACGTACATTTTATCTGCAAGCCACAGAGGCAGGTAGCTCAAGGAATTAAGGTGGTCGAAAGTCAATCTGTAAAATAAGAGGAACAAGACCAATTCTTACCTTCCGTGGCCACAGCGATGCCCACAAGAACGACGGCCAAGTACGGGACAATCATCCTGCGCCTCCAAGGCTGAAGCTGAAGGGAGACGAAAGAGAAGTGTGGTGAGCGAACACCAGGAGGCCAACTGCGCTACCAGAAAGTGCACCGATGTGAACAAAGTAACCGCACTCTTCAAACAAGTCACGTTGCACTTCCTTCCTGGAAGCGGGGCCCTCGGTGCTTGTGAAAGTGGAGCGCCATGTCCAGTGCCAGTGAGAAGACGCCGCTCTGCGCCACACGTGAAGAGTAGCGACCACAACGCCTTTCTGCTTTTCTCATGCCGGTGAATTGATCGCTCATTGATCACTCGCCACGTGAGGATGTGCACTTGTGTTTGAACCCGAGCCACTGCTGTTGACTTGGGGGTCTCGATGCAGTGCCCTTGACGTTTGTGGCATCAGGTGTTTTTTTATTATTTTACACTCGCCTGAGGACGAGGGTTCAGCCCACTTGTTTCCATTTACGGCCGAGGGCAGGCGGGTTAAGCGATCTGCTCAGTGCTACGCAGCGAGCCGCCGACTGTCTATTGAGCTCTGTGGGTGATTCCTGCCATCCATCACGCCACCCGTTTAATAAACCCGCTTTTTCCATTCCCCCTGAACCAGTATGAGACTGGGACAGGCACTGGGTGGGAGGCACTGCGGACAGGTGTGTTTGAGGCTAAAGTTATGAGGCGGTGATGTCAGGTTGGGTGGTTTGCAATTGTTGTGACATCTTATTTTTTAACTACCTGCTGTAACATCAGCCTTATAAAGTGGCGCCACGTTCTTCACCCACTGCTCACACATCAAGTACAACGAGTCCACAGAAGAAGGAGTAAGATCAAGTCGTATGGGACTTGTTATTAATGCACGGCACACAAAACACGTCCAAAAGCCAAAAAGAGGAAGCAGACCACCTCGTAGGACTGAGAAAACTAACCCCAAACACTAAGAGGCAGGGTCACTGACCAATCAGAAGGCACACTTTGAAACAGACCTTACTTTGCTGGAGGTGCTGCGCCATTCCTCCTCCGTCAGCCACCCCTATTTGTCACCTGATGCCATCGTACACGGTGTAAGCAGGAAGATGGAGGGAATGGCAAGGCACCTCACATCCTGCCACGCTGACAGAGAATTTTTTTCCAGGGGGTTGGGCTCAATGGGGTCAATACCACCCCAGGCCACTAGTGGTCAGCAGCAGCGACAGCAGATATAAAAGTCCAGCAGAGGCTTTTGGGAACTGTAGTCTTTGAGAGAAAAGAGGGGCCATGGAAATGTGTCCCGATAGGCAGGAGTGGCAGACCTCAGAAGCCAATCGAATTGCACGTTTACATCATGTGGTGTACGCAGTGGAAAATCTGAGAAGCCTGCAGTGCCACCCGTCTGTCTGATAACTCCTCCTACAAATCTACTCTTAACCACCGTGTAAGGAGAACAAAGCGCAAGGTACACCTTCAAAGTGGGCGTGTTGAGAAAGATGCAAATGACCGGAACGTATGGCGTAACTTCACGGACGTGTGATGCAAAGGCCGCTAAACACGAGTTTGATCGCGTGGCGCTGTGGTGGTCTAATGGCAAGCTCCGCCTCCTGAGTCAGCCAAGAAATTCAGGCGAAGGCTTGCAGGATGAAAATGAGGACAAGGGACGATAGGTGAGTGGGCTTGATAAAGGCAGGAGGACAGATAACTTAATTTGGTTATTGCTTACGTATTTGGCCATGACGCTCGTGGTCTGCTCAGCTGAGTCAGAGGATTATGGGCAGGCCAAGAATGGCAGAGCCTTGGTTATTTTATTGAATCTTTTGAGTTGTGTTTAATTTGTTCTTTTACTGTGCCTCATATTTCTTCACACCTGCCTGGACTGCCTTGGTGTTATTCCAGGGGCGAGGTCTGCTCAAGAGCGCCCCCATTCTGTCGCAGCAGCTAAAGTAGGCGGCACAGTGGATGCACTTCACAATCACAGGACATCCGATTGGTCAGATCTCGTGTCCGTTTTGATTTGGATTGACCTGATTGGCGATGAAAGGCAGCGCACTGATGTAGAGCCAGCGCACTGTCGGCACACATTGCTGCAATGTCACCTCTAAAGCCGATGTCACATCACACACCTTCTAGTCATAGGGTATGTCGGACTTATCAGCTGCAGTCGTCGATCTTGTCGCCGGACCACGTCCAATTATACAGATGAAAAAAAATCGCCGGGTATGTCTAATTTAGGGACAGTTGTGCTCACCCCTTTTGTGACAGCCAGTTAATTGCATGCAGCCTGATGGAGCCAGTGCTGTTCGACGAGTCAGCATTTAACAGCGAGTTCGGCCACCATCTCGTTACCTTTCTCTCCCCAATTTTGTCGTGGTACATAAAACACACGACATCAGACAGACGAGCTTCTCTTCTGTTTGTGAAGTTCAAAGACCCCCAACGTGTTTCTTAATCCGCGACGCTTATTCTCTGAGCTCTCATTGGCTCTCAGCTCTCATGACTAAGGACAACATCAAACTGGTTCTGTCGGAGTGAGTTGCTGAATGCGCTATGCAAGACCACATGACTGACCCTGACGGGACTGCGCCGCCAACCGCCTCCTACTATGCAAATGAAGGCTTCGTCCGAAAATCGATAGACACGTCATGTGACACGACCTGCCCTTAAGATACGGGTAAGTTTGTATATTTTAAAAATAAGTTCAGAACAGGAAAGTTGGGGTCAATAAAAAGGGCTGCCCTGGGACAAGAAACGTCGGTCACCCTAAGTCGTGACAAGTAGTGTCAGCATTATGTCACATTCTCTAACCTGCTTGATCCAATTTATGGTCATGACAGCATTGGGATAATGGCAGGAGCAACCCTGGATGGAGTCCATTACCCACCAGGCCATTATGGAGTCCTCAAAGAGCCAAACCTTCACGCCTTTAGGAAGGAAATACAAACAAATGCAGGAAGAACATACAAAGATGGCAGACCTTGGGATCTGAACACATGATGCTGAATCCCTGTGGCAGCGGCACTAGCCACTGAGCCACCATGCTACCCACTGTCTGTTAGTCCATCATTATGTGACACAGCGCCCTTCATGATGAAATCGCTTTCGAGGCACCTCACCTGAACAGTACAAGTGGCATGAAATCACCAGGGGGGACCCCCACGACCACTGAAAGAAATGATCAGGTGTGTGCACACCAAAATCACCAGGGGGACCAACCCAACTGGATGAAATGATTGAGTGTATTCATGCTGAAATCAGCAGGGAGGACCCCAACCACCACTCAATGAGTGCCCATGCACCAACATCACCAAGGGGACCACCCCTGGACCGCAAACCTCCCCAAACTCGATGAAATGAATAAATGTATTCATTCCAAAATCACCAAGGGGAGCCCCCATCCCCACTCGATGAAATGGTCCAGTGCATGCATACCAAAATCACCAAGTGGTCACCCACCCTGCCCAACAAAACAATCAAGCGTATTCATCAGGGGGACCCCCCCAACCCCCCTTGATGAAATGTGATCAAGTGTACATGCGCTGAAATCACTAAGGGTGACCTGCCACCACCCCGGTCTTCAACAGGACATCAATGTGTAAATCTCACAAAACCTCAAAGCTGATTCCCACACCCCGCCGCTCTGCGATGCGCAAATCACGCGTACAGCGGCTGCCTTCAAGACCCCCGTGGACTGGGTGTGACATATTCACTTCTGGGCAACGTTAAAAGCTAGAGATGGATGACCTTGTAGGACACAGTGGCCTGTCCTCGTCACCACAGTTGTAACGTTTACTGAACCCACTTGATCCAATTTAGGCTCCATAAGGATGGGGTGCCAATCCCAGATGGGGTGCCAGTCTTTCTCATGGCACATTCATTCTCACACACACTGTCACATATCAGGCTAACTTGGGATCAGCAACCAACCCAACCTGTTACCCTGTGACTGGAGATTAGAATATGGTGACCACCCCTCTTGTGGATATAACAGCTGACTGAAGATGGTTGGCATTTAGACGGGCATAAAAATTTCTGATCTGACAGCCCCTTTGACAGAGCCACCCAGGAATGAACCAAGAAAATGGCTGTTAAGCCCACAGAGAGAATCAGCCCAGCCTGCACATCTCGGAGGTGTGGGGGTCAAACCCAAGTCCTGAGATAAAAGCCCCGGTGGGCACACGGAAGCCGTGCAGAAACTGGGCCCCAGCATTTTGAACACCGTGATCTTGTTTTGTTTTGAGGTGGCACTTTATCAACATACAAAACTCGGTCTTGAACACGTTGACCGTTGTCAGTCATCCGCATATCACACCGCAGAAGTGTGAAGGCACAACATGGCTGGTGAGGTGAACATCGTGTGCTCTCATCTCAGAATGAGGTCGACGCAAAACAAGAAAACAAGTGAGAAGAGGAGGAGGAGGAGGAGAGTAACGCTTCTTAAAGGTCAAAGGCAAAAAATAGCATTGCTTCTGTAAAACGGGCAAGGCGGCTGCTGGTTCATCAGAGTCCACGCCATGGAAGACCACAATTAGCCAGCAGCTGGTTCAGGGGGGCTGCCAGCACTGACCACTCATTGATTCTCACGTTAGGTAGCCATATCAAAGTGGCGCCAGTGAACATTTCTTCTTTGCATGCCCTGGTGGTGTATGCCTGGGCAGTGTGGGGATCGGGCAAAGGGAAAACAAAACCCCCTGGCTACCCAAGAACATCATGTCAGGAGCCCCCCAGGATGTCGCTGGTGTTCTCAGAGTTACGGCACAAATGTACAAAAGCCTTAAGGCAGAACTAAAAAAACAGCCATGCTTATTTTCATTTTCTGTGACGTTTGCTTATTTTACGTTATTCGTCCAACCACAAATTCTCCATTAGACTGACTTCTGGACGCCGACTCGGCCACACCGAGACCTCCATTCCTGTGGAGCTTTGGCTTCAGCGCTCGGTCTTGCTTGGTCCTTGCGGGCTCCATCAGCTTCTCCTCCAGGACTTCTCTGTATGTTGTTGCATTCATTTTACCCTCACCTGCCTTCCAGGGCCTGCTGCAGAAGAGCATCCCCACAAACTGATGCTGCCACCACCTTACATCATGGTGGGGATGTGGCATTTGTGGTAATGTGTAAACATGACAACCGGGCACAGTTGTCGTCTGCCCAGTCCCTCCCATCTCTGCCACTGTAGCTTGCGACTCCTTCAGAGTTCTCAGAGGTCTCTTGATGGCCAACCTCACTCGTCTCCTTCTGCAATAGCAGATTTCCTCCTCTGCCTTACCCTCTCCATCTCTTCACGATTGATGTAACTGGATATTCGGTGACTTGATTTTTCTTGTCTTCGTCCACCAACTTACACTTTCACAGAGTCACTCTGAGTGTTCGTTTGTCTTCACTGACCACCATACTGACACATCACAAGCTGGACCTGCCAGTTACAGTCAACTGAAGACCAGACAGGAGGAAGACTATCTGTGCTTTACCACAAAAAAATACAAGTCAGCCTTGTAAAGGAATTCAACAATCGCACTTCTTAATAATTTCAGGTCAATGATTAAGCGCTTTTGACTTCAAATTCAGGTTTGTCGAAAGCTAACTCAATCGACTGACCCCTCAACCCCTACCAAGACTGCCATTTCTGTTTAGCTTGCACTGGTCTCTGCTACCTGGAAAATATGAATAGGTTACTAGCAATCAGCTGTATTGGAAGGGCGGAGCCTGATTAAGGGAAGAATGGTGGCACTGTCTGGAGGGGTGGAGCCTGAGAGAAAGAGAAAGAGAGAGACACACACACATTGTTTGGAGGGGGCGGAGCCCAAGAGAGAGCAAGAGAGAGTGAGGAAGGGAAAGAGAGATTCTGTCTGGAGGGGTGGAGCCTGAGAGAAAGAGTAAGAGGGAGGTGGGAGATGCTGTCTGGAGGGGTGGAGCCTGAGAGAAAGAGAAAGAGAGAGACACACTGAATTGCCAGAATGTACAACAAGAAGGAGTCATCAATTCACTGGTAAAGTGACATCCTTAGATAAACACAGTGCATGGAGTTCGGCATTCTCCACGGATTTCACGCGTCCACAGGGAGGCATGGAATGTATCCCCCATGGATACAGAGGGACTATCGTACTTAAATAAGGATACAGAAATGCGATTGTGTTCTGCTAAGTAGTTTTTACTCATTTTTAAGGGCACAACATTGATACCCATTAACAATAAAAAAATGCTCATTTTCCCTTAAAGCATAACAGTGTGATATGGTGGTCTTCTGTACTACCAGCTGTGCCTGCCCACAGACCAATACCAGCTATGCCCACCCATAGTCCGACGCCGATTCCACTAGCCCTCAGACTGAGGCTGACTCCGCTCACAGACAGACTGATTCCACCCACAGACCGAGACTGACTCTGCCCACATACTGAAGCAAACTCCACCCACAGACCAAAATAGACACCGCCCACATGTTGTAGCAAACCCTGCCCACGTACTGAAGCCAACTCCACCCTCAGACTGATACCGACTCCGCCCACATGCTGAAGCAAACTCCGCCCACAGACCGAGGCCCACTCCGCCAGGAACTTGCAGAAAAGCCATCACAGCCCGGAAAGGCGGCCACAACACTCAAATGGACACAGCAGGTGAGAAAAGAGACTTTAAAAGACTCCAATGGTACTTACTATAAAATATCTGAGCCTTCATAAGCTTGTCCAGTTGGTTATGTTCTTTAAATATTTTGGAGATAATCAAAGCTGGATTAATGTGTAGCACTCCGGGAACCTCACTTCAGGCTTTATTTGCCCATTCAACCCACTACAGGAAAAAATAAAAATAAATAAAGAATAATCATCACCAAGTATTTGGTAAAATGCTCACTGATGACAGATCAACAAGATGGCCGAGCACTGAGCCCGGCTGCGTCACGGTTTCTTGAGGCCGGGGTCCGGTCCCAGCCTGGGTTTTGCACGTTCTCTCCCGCCATCTTTTCTTGGCCTTTTCTCGCACATCTCAAAAACAAGGGAGCACCTTGGTGTAAACGGTGACCCTAAAGGGTGCGAGTAAAGCCGACGTCACGCTACACGACTTCGACTCTGTGTGTGAGTGGACTTGATGACGGCGGCTGGGGGTCTCATCGCCGGAGCGGGTCGACACACACGACTAGAACTCTCAGTGGATGTCCAACTACACAACTCCTTTGCGACTTTCCAGAAGCGCGTCACATTTCTCAAGCATCGTGAGCTCGTCAGCTGACAGTGCCGGTATGGCGTCTTCCCCGGCAATCTCAGCCATTTTATTTTCTTTTTCTTCCCCCATTTTGTCATAGCAGGTTTAAAAAAAATGTGACATCAGACAGACGAATAGTCATTCTGCCCAGAGTCGTGAAGACTAAAACGTTTAGCGACTAAAAATGAATCCAAACCGTTTAGACTAAACCTAATAGACCAAACGCTAATCGTGAACCAGAAATCATGAAGACAGAAACTTTAGAATCGAAAACCAGAAAGTCGAAAAGGCAAACGCGTTTCAGCCTTTTGAGAGGTTTTATCCAAATCACGGATACCGAAAGACGCTTTGTGGAGAATTTAAAGGGTCATGCTGGTGACGCGTGCCGCAGTGATATCCTACGCCACTTCCATGGCAACTGGCAGCGGAATAATAACATGGCACCACCCAAATGCCAAGCAAAATAATGGCGCAGTACTGTGAATAATACATTCTGGAACCAAGTAACTGCGAGGGAAGCACACAGAATGTGGATACTAATAAATCTTTTAAGAGAGAGGATAGAAAAATTCTCACAGTTCACAACTCGTAACAATCGCTGCATTACCTGCCCGCTGGCCTTCTGGCTGAGCGCCTCAGTGGTTCTCAACTCTCGCCTACGCAAACGGCTCCAGCGACTTAACGACACAATCTGATCAGGGTGGGCTGCAGAATGTTTGGACTGCTGGACAACGAGGGAACCCCACGACTGACTGTGACTCGCCAAGATTATGTAAATGAGGCCTGCCACTAAACAAAAAAAAAAAAATCACTGGAAATATCCTGGAATGTAAAAGGACTTAAGTACGCCTTACAATGGGCTGGCATTCCTTTTCCAGAGCTGCTTCCGGCCTTGGTGCCCTAAAGTTGCCAACTTACCCAACTCTGACATGGATTAAGCAGTCAGTCAGTCATTCTCTCCAACCCGCTATATCCTAACGCAGGGTCACGGCGGTCTGCTGGAGCCAATCCCAGCCAACACAGGGCAGGAACAAATCCCTGGGCAGGGCGCCAGGCCACCGCAGGGCACACACACCCACACTAGGGACAATTTAGGATCCTAACCTGCATGTCTTTGAACTGTGGGAGGAAACCCACGCAGGTACGGGGAGAACATGCAGACTTTACAGAGGGAGGACCCGGGAAGTGAACCCGGGTCTCCATACTGTGAGGCAGCAGCGCCGATGTGCCGCCTGTATGGATTAAGCAGATTTTCTGAAACATTTAGAAATCCTGCAGTCTAATGAGGTAAAGCTTCTACAAGATTACTTAACGTATACAAGGCGAGTCCAGAAAAATAACCGGACTGGGCTTGGGGCTTTCCTGGAAAACCATCTGGAGGTCGGCCGAACGTGAATCCTAGAACTATATCCTCTCCTACACGCCCTCTCGAACCGACAACCGGCTCGGGTATATACTGTGAAGAGCCCAGTCTGGATTTGCACAACAATCGCTACACGAGTTCCCGCTATAATGTCGGGTGGAAAAAAAAAAATCGAACAGCGAATCAACAACAAATTTCTCACGAAACTGAACAAAATGGCCACTGAAACTTATGAAGTGATAAAAACAGTGTACGGAGTTAACAGTTTCAAGCAAACGTTTCAAGCAAGGACAAGAAAATGTGGAAGACATTCAACGCCTGGGTCACCCGCGCTCGTCTCGGATGGACGAAAACATCAAAACGGTGAATTGGATTATTTGAAATCATTGTACTACTTTTTCCGTAAAAGCCATTCCTGTCCTCGATCTTCCTCCCTATTCGCCCAGTTTAGTTCCCTGTGATTTTTTTTTTTTACTTGTTCCCGAAAATCAAAAGTGACCTGAAGGGAAGACATTTGTCTTCAATGGATGAAGTGAAGTAAGAAACGGCAAACCTGTGAAAGAACCTCAAGCAAGAAGACTCCCAGCGCTGTTTCAATCAATGGACGATACGCCTGGAGTGGTGTAGAGATCAGGGATGGGGGGATAGAGAAGGTGACCACGTGTAGAACGCTGGAAGTCATCAAGAAATATTGGTTTTTTTACCAATCCGGTTATTTTAAGGAGATTTCTGAGGAGATCGTTCCTCCCTCACACTACGCGACTCTTCCCCTCCACCCCTTAAACGTTAACATTATACAAAGTTATTGTCTGTTATACCTGCATTGTTATCACTCTTTAATTGAATATTGTTCTTTATCAGTATGCTGCTGCTGGAGTATGGGAATTTCCCCTTGGGATTAATAAAGTATCTATCAATCAATCAATCAATCTATCTATACTAAAATATCTATCTATCTACCTATCTATCTATCTATTATATAGTGCCTTTCACATTATCTATCTATTTAGCTATCTATTATATAGTGCCTTTCACGTCTATCTATCTCTGTCTATTTATACTAATAAAAGGCAAAGCCCTCACTGACCGACTGACTGACTCATCACTAATTCTCCAACTTCCCGTGTAGGTAGAAGGCTGAAATTTGGAAGGCTCATTCCTTACAGCTTACTCACAAAAGTTGGGCAGGTTTCATTTCGAAATTCTACGCGTAATGGTCATAACTGGAAGGTATTTTTCTCCATATAATGTAATGGAGTTGAGCTCAATGGCTGTGGGGGGCGGAGTTTCGTGTGACATCATCACGCCTCCCGCGTAATCACGTGAACTGACTGTCAACGCAGTACGTAGAAAACCAGGAAGACCTCCAAAAAGCGCTGAGGAAAACATGCATTATATAATTGAGAAGGCAGCAAAACAATAAGAAGCGAGCGAGTGACATATACTACCATATTCATGAGTGCCGCTACTTCGGAAAGAAAGCAAGGTGTGAACCTAAAGTTTAAATTAAGTTCATAGACAGGCTGCCGCTGGGGTTTCTCATGCCCACGGGTAATGCAGGATACAAGTTTAATGAGAGGACGCAGGATATAAACGAGAGTTTTGATCACTTTATAACTAAGTTAAAATTGCAGGTGAAGGTTGTGTGCTTATGCAAATTCAGAGAGACTGTGTTTGTGGGGGATTGACAGTTAAGGCGGGTGGGGAGTCACGTCATCATCTCCCCTCCCATTCATCTCATTTCGCTCTGAGCTGAACTCCGCGGCTAACGCCGTCTTCGAAGCAACTTCGTCAGACTGCCACCAAATACTCACAGAAAAATGCACAAGTGAATACACACGCTGTCTCTCGAGTTTCTCCACACTGAATCCTCCAGGCACTACTTACAAAAGGTTACATTGACAATCGTGTTACGTTATTTTTAAAATCTTTCCTTTTCTTAGCACAAGCACAGCTGAGAAGCTTTGATGCATGTGCTCCATAACGCGTTAAAAAATAATGCATTTAATCACACTTTGTATTACAAGCAAAGGGGAACTTCTGTCAATGCATGATTTCCTGGTACACCGATTACATTGATCAGCGCATCAGAGTTACAAAAATGTAACAGTCGGAAGAAAGTGCATTGCTACGACTGATTGGAGGAAAATTTCATTTCAAAAGACTACCCGATGGAAGCCTTGATTTTTTTGCACATATATATATATACATACATGTGGATGTATATGTATATATACTGTATATATGTGTGTATATGTATATATATGTTTATGTGTGTGTGTATATATATATATATATATATATATATATGACAGCAACACTCATGACAATGACAATGTCAATCATGTTACGTTATTATTAAAATGTTTCCTTTTCTTTTTCATTACTTCTTTAACACACTACTTCTCCGCTGGTAGCTGGTATTTTGCTATATATATATATATATATAATATATGAATAACCTCCAAAGAGCGCTGAGACTTTTGATATCATGAACGTGTGTACAAAAACTGGGGTCTCCTGTCCAGCAAAAGTCGAGCAGCCAGCGCGCGTGCATAGCTGTGCCGGCCTTTGAGACGCTGACTGCGCTTCTGCTTTAAGTCAAAGTGAGCACTTTTAATTTTTTTTCATCCTCCCCCTGCGCTATAGCCCAGACAAGTGCAAACACGGGACCCCTTTTCTACACCGCGGCAAACTAATATTAAGGCGATTCGCAGTTACTTTTGCACGTATACGATTATCAGGTCCTCAGCTCGGATTATGAAGACACGCATACGAGTGGAGGACTGACAGTGCCATCACAGCCGATTAATGGCGGGGACGTCTCACCAGTCTACACAAGACCCACGACTGTCCCCAAAAGGCGATCATAACGTCAGCGAACACATCTCTATACTATATAAAAGAAAAACGCAACTTTCCTTTCTTTACACCTTTTTTCCTTTTATCCCAAACCAAAGCCTTTCTCTCTTAACACTGCAGAGGACACAAAACTAATTTTCTTTAATTGCCGGTAAGGCACATTACCAGAGGCAGAAATTTGAACGTTCACATAGAAAATGTCATTTCTATACCACAGCCGTCGTGTAGCGCCTTTCAAAAGGGATCAACTACCGAGAGATGATCCATATACATTTTAGCTGCTGTTAGTTACTTACCTGTTGTGTTACACCGTCCTTACAATGTAGTTTAGCCGAAACCACTCCAGTAGTGCTCAATGTACCTGTACTTCTTAAAACGTTAATGTTTTACTGTTTAATAACTTATAGACTACATTTTATTATTTTTCCCTTGCACTCAGTGACCAAAGCTATACACACACATATAGACACATACATATATATATACACACACACATATATATAACTTGTGTGTGTTTATTTGTATGTATGTGTGTGTTTATACAGTATGATATAGATAGGTATATATATATATATATACAGTGGTGTGAAAAACTATTTGCCCCCTTCCTGATTTCTTATTCTTTTGCATGCTTGTCACACAAAATGTTTCTGATTATCAAACTCATTTAACCATTAGTCAAATATAACACAAGTAAACACAAAATGCAGTTTTAAATGATGGTTTTTATTATTTAGGAGAAAAAATCCAAACCTACATGGCCCTGTGTGAAAAAGTAATTGCCCCCTGAACCTAATAACTGGTTGAATTACAACAATTCTGCAAAGATGAGTGGGCCAAAATTCCTCCAGAGCGCCGTAAAAGACTCATTGCAAGTTATCGCAAACGCTTGATTGCAGTTATTGCTGCTAAGGGTGGCCCAACCAGTTATTAGGTTCAGGGGGCAATTAATTTTTCACACAGGGCCATGTAGGTTTGGATTTTTTCTCCCTAAATAATAAAACCATCATTTAAAACTGCATTTGTGTTTACTTGTGTTATATTTGACTAATGGTTAAATGTGTTTGATGATCAGAAACATTTTGTGTGACAAACATGCAAAAGAATAAGAAATCAGGAAGGGGGCAAATAGTTTTTCACACCATTGTATATATATATATATGTAGACTCAAACCCATTATGACAGCAGCAATCCAAGCTGTGAGAAAACACTAAAAACAAGGTGTGTCAGACGTCGTGGTACATTTTCTGATGCAGCAGACAAAAATAACTTTGTGACGCTGCCACCAAATACACAAAACAATTACTTTGACAATCATGTTACGTTATTTTTAAAATGTTTCCTTTTCTTTTTCATAACTTCTTTAACACACTATTTTGCTAGTCTATTATATAGTGCCTTTCATAACTATCTATCTATCTGTTATATAGTGCCTTTCACGTCTATCTATCTATCTATCATTATATAGTGCCTTTCACATTATCTATCTATTTATCTATTTATTATATAGTGCCTTTCCTATCTATCTATCTATCTATTATATAGTGCCTTTCATCTATCTATCTATCTATCTCTTTTTGTGTCTCACCTTGTATATTCAGAAACACAACTGTTCAGATGCATTAATCATCAGCAAGATGCCAAAATAAAACAAGAAATCAAAGAGGACGCCACTCTTTTGCCCAGTGAGGATGGCAATATGATCAAGTCTAGTGGGAGCATCAGAGGGCTCGGGTCAGGGGGAGAGAAATGAAGAGTTGCAGCTCTTATTTCATGAAGACCCTTCTGCAGCTGGTCCTGAGACATCTCGGACCCCTGGTTTCAGAACATCTGCTGTTTGCCTCCCACACACACACACACACGCAGGTGTGGAGGACGTTCTGATCTTCATGACCCACCGAGCCCAAATCCACCTGGACAAAGCCGCCACCCCAGTCAGGATTGTGTCCTTTGACTCTTCCGGTGCCTTTAACACCATTCTGCTTCATCATCTGTGGAAAAAGCTGAAGGCCCCCACGATCTCCTGGACCACGGACTCCTTGACCACCAGACAGGGCTCGGGGACAGTGTGTCAGAAATGGTGGCGTGTAACACCGGAGCACCTCAGGGGACTGTCCTGCCTCCATTCCTGTTTACTCGCCACACAACGGACTTCCAGTTCAACACCGGCGCTTGCCACCAGCAGAAATTTTCGGATGACTCCTCTGCAGTAGGCTGCATTAATAATGGAGACAAGTGGGAGTACAGGAAAGTCGTGGAGGACTTTGTCATGTGGTGCAGGGACAACAACCTGCGACTCAACATCACTGAGACAAAAGAGCTGCTGGTGGACCCCTGGCTTGGCAAGGAGCCTCCGAGTCCACTCACCACTCAGGAAGTGGTGCAGAGCTGCAAGGACCAGTAAGCCGGACTGGTGTGACAACACAGTGACGCTGGACTTGCTAAGGTGACTCGGGTCTACTGATGTGTGCAGCAAACAAACCAGTCCATAGTAGCCAATGTGGTGCTCTGCATTGTGGCCTCCTGGAGAAGCAAACCTGAACTCTAAAGAAGCACAAGGCCTGAACAAACTTATCAGGAAAGCCTGCGCCATCACCGGGTGCACCCCGGACACTGCTGTGGAAAAAGACAACGGTGGCAAAATTGGATGCCATCCATCCATTATCCAACCCGCTATTTCCTAACTACAGGGTCACGGGGGTCTGCTGGAGCCAATGCCAGCCAACACAAGGCGCAAGGCAGGAAACAAACCCCAGGCAGGGTGCCAGCCCACCGCATGGCACACACACACCAAGCACACACTTGGGACAATTTAGAATCGCCAATGCACCTAATTAGATGCCATCCTGTAAAATCCCCTCCAGGAGGCGCTGTCTCTGAGCACTTTCAGCCACAGACTCATTCCACCACAATGTGCCGAGAAGCGCCTCTGGGGGTCTTTTCTGCCCACCGCTCATACACAATTCAATGCTTCCACTTGACGTAATCGTCACGTCTATTTTTATTTATTGATTAACTAATTGATTGATTGGCTAGATTATTTATCCTGGGAGTCTGCGTTTTTTTTTTTTTTATGCTTCAGCTGCTGTATGCATTTGAATTCCCCCCAAGGATTAATAAAGTTTATCAAATCTAATTAGGGTGCTGGACGAACCTCTCTGCCCACTAAGTGGTGTAATTAAATACTCAACACAAACGTCTTCTGCGGGGACGTGCGGTCAGGGCAGTCATCATGAAAAGTAAAAAAAACTAATAATGATAACATAACATAAATGTGTCCACCGGTCTGTGCGATAAATTCGTTTCCTGTATGATTCCAATAATTTTGATCATTTTTATAGTCAAAATCGCTGAGTTGGCGCATTTCCCGTTCAACTACAAGACAGAAACGCGAGGTGCAGCAGCAACGAGCCTCGCCTCACCTCGGACTGCGCTCTTCTCACACCCGGGTTGATGCCTGCGATTGGCGCGTGCCTGTCGCTGTCTCTCTGTATGTCGCCAATCTAAGGTTTGCAGACACGATTATTAAACACCCTGACTTTCCAGTCTGGCTCATATCTTTAATGAATGTGTGTGACATATTTAATCTCACTGATCGGATATAAAACCGCAGTGAAAAGGCACAGAGTGAGTGAGGCAGACAGTACCGTGCCAACCTGAAGGGGGCGCATGTGAGCCCAACAGGTCCTCATCGCTGCTGCTGTTCTCTGCAGAGGCGCCAATAAGTTAGCGGTCCGTCCACCCATCCATTATCCAACCCACTATATCCTAACTACAGGGTCACGGGGGTCTGCAGGAGCGAATGCCAGCCAACACAGGGCACAAGGAAGGAAACAAACCCCAAGCAAAACCAAGGAGCTGGTGGTGGATTTTAGGAGGCCAAGACCCCTCATGGACCCCGTGATCATCAGAGGTGACTGTGCAGAGGGTGCAGATCTATAAATACCTGGGAGTGCAGCTGGATGATAAACTGGACTGGACTGCCAATACTGATGCTCTGTGTAAGAAAGGTCAGAGCCGACTATACTTCATTAGAAGGCTGGCGTCCTTCAACATCTGCAATAAGATGCTGCAGATGTTCTATCAGACGGTTGTGGCGAGCGCCCTCTTCTACGCGGTGGTGTGCTGGGGAGGCAGCATAAAGAAGAGGGACGCCTCACGCCTGGACAAAATGGTGAGGAAGGCAGGCTCTATTGTAGGCACGGAGCTGGACAGTTTGACATCTGTGGCAGAACGACGGGCGCTGAGCAGACTCCTGTCAATCATGGAGAATCCACTGAACAGGATCATCTCCAGACAGAGGAGCAGCTTCAGCGACAGACTGCTGTCACCGTCCTGCTCCACCGACAGACTGAGGAGACCCCACACTATGTGACTCTTCAGTTCCATCAGGGGGGAGTAAACGTTAACATTATACAAAGTTATTGTCTGTTATACCTGCATTGTTATCACTCTTTAATTTAATATTGTTTTGTATCAGTATGCTGCTGCTGGAGTATGGGAATTTCCCCCTGGGATTAATAAAGTGTCTATCTGTCTATCTATCTATGGGCTGGCAGGTTTCTTCCTGCCTTGCACCCTACGCTAGCTGGCATAGGCACTGGCAGACCATCAACGTATCCCTGCTCAGGACTAAGCAGATTGGACTAAAAATTTAAAATCAGCGCAAAGGGACTTTGGGTTTGGATTGAATTATTTGCTCATTTTACGTAAACGTTTATTTCCGTCAATATCTCAGCACGTGTGGAGAAGCAGCTACCGAGATCCACACTTTAAAATACGAGGCGGGTCAATAAAGATTGCAGTCCTGGATAGAAATGTTCATTTAACGTCACAAAGCGGTTTGAAGTCTTAATAAAAATCGACAGTCATCGTCTTCTTCTTTTTTATTTTTTTGTACGGAGTCAAAAAGTGCGGTCAGACTTACCAAAAATGCTCGTGTTGGATTGTGTTACACCTTCATGAAAATCTTCACCGCTGTTCATCGTCCAAAGGAATCGGGCTGACCTATTGGGCGGAGAAAGGTCCAGAAATCAGCCACGGAGGTGACTTACTCGGGGTTGACACCCCACCTTGCGTTTTGAAGCTCTTTGTATAAAGACCCCCCCACCCCAGCCCGACCACCGGCGGATGAAGGCTCCGTACTCACTGCTGTGCCGCTCCGATACTTTCTCTCAAAGCGCTGCGTGCCGCCGTTCAAGCGCGACACTCCCTCGGATTTGTTGTTTTCGTTTATTATTATTTATTTTTGATTCATCCATCGGTTACTGCGCGACAAACCCCGCTGCCCCGGTTGCGACGTTCAAGTGAAGGGGGAAGACGAGCGGCACCTCCGGGCACGGCTCGAGACGAGCGCTGCGCAATCCTTCCGAATTTAAAGCGGACATCCGGAGCGATCGCCTCCTCACCCCGACTTGCACGCGAGCGCCCAGATGAACTTGGCAAATAATCAGCTTAACAAATGAGTTAAATAAACACACAACTTTGTGTGCTAAAATCGAAAAAAGCAAAAGAAAGGCAAGGGTCTGCACTTCAACTCATTGACAGGACTTCGCGACTCAGCACTGCTTAAAAGTACGCGGGGGCGGCTATCGCAGCAAATGCCTACAGTGACACTTTTGTGTTTTTTTATGACAGCTGTGTCACATTTCATCACGTATTCACACAAAGGCTTCACTTATTACTTTATCGCTTCTTTTATTTTCCTCCTCGCAGTACAGTACTTTCAAACCGGGAAATCGAAACTAATCTTTTCCCACAATGCATCTCTCTATTAAAGTCAAAAACTCCTAACGCGAAAAAGAAACGGGTTGGGGCGGCGGCACATGCCATCATACGACATCACGGCAGAGGAAGGGGCAACGCTGGACCAAATCGGCAGTGTGCGTAAGAAACAAACAAACCTCCAAGAACCACCCCAAGTCCACAACCGTCACACCTATGGTGGAATAGTTCGGACAAAATGAATTAAAGACACAAATGAATGTCTTGTAGTAGCCAATCAGCACTGTTTACCCTGGAGATGGGCGGGACTGGGCAGGTGATTGACGGCCAGATGATCACAGGTGTGCTGAGCTCGGCTTATTTCTCGTTATTCCTTACAGGTCCGGGAAGGCTCGAGATGACGGGTGGAGACCCTAAACCTGTGTTATAAATACAGACCCGCAAATATAACGGGAGTGGAGGGCGGAAAGGGACAGCACACGCGACGCTGGACGATGATCGGGGAACACTACGAGAACGGAATGGCCTGTCTCGTTGAAGGGACTGTCATTTTTACGGGGCGTTTGTCAGTTTGTCAGAGACTTTGCTAGGACAGCGACTGTGAATCATTTGTCGTGAAATAAACGCGCCTGTTAGTGGGCTTGACTCCCATTCGGTGTGCGTCTCGCTGTTTCCATCTCGGTGCACGTTACAGCATTGTGAAATGTGATAATAAATTAATAAAAAGTAACAACATGGGAACATAAATCATTGAATGTGTTATGAAATATGCCTGACGTGTCAGGCTGCTTCATATATCTATTAAATTATTTCTACACTCATTAATTTAAGTGACCCTGCATGCAACACGAAATACGCAAAGAAATGAAAACAGTCATGTCAGCCGTCAAAAGGGAGGGGGAGGAGCAGAGGGAGGGGTCTAGTGAATGCTGCGTTTTGATTGGAGGAATCGTCAATAAAGCGTGAAAAACAGCAAGCATGTGGCGGGGTCATAGAAACAACCGGCTTGAGAGAATCTGCAGTCTGGCGTGGATGGATCTGCTGTGACCGAACACAAATACTGTACATCATTTAGTAACTGATATACTGTATAGGTGTGTCTGTATAGAAATATATATATATATATACAGTATTGTCAGCATTAATCAATTTATATATAATTATCCATAAATGTAAAATCATTTCTATATAAATATATAATTATCTAGAAATGAAAAAGATGATTATATATTTCACATGATGCCATTGTCCTGTTTCCATACACAAAGCGTGTTAACTCTTTTAAGATGCTTAATTCAAATAAGACGTTTCATTGCTGAATCATAAGTGAAGGAGAATTATGTAACTCGTAATAATTCATTCACATATCAACAACAACATGTTCTAAAACCCGACGGAAACTTGTCAAGAACAGCAGGTTTATTCAGGTGATCATTTAGCTGCGTAGTGACGGCCTTTTCTAGGATTTCACGTAAGAAAGGCAGCTTAGAAATCAGTCTAAAATTGTCACAAACAGAGGAGTCGAGATTATCTTTCTTGAGCAGGGGTTTAATAGCAGCAGCCTTAAGACAGTCTGGGAAGACCCCCGTATCTCATAATCAGTTTATTATGTCAAGCAAACTCTCAGTCAGCACATCAGATACTTATCTGAAAAAAACTCCGTTGGCATTGGGTCAAGAACAGGTGGAGGGTCTCAGTTGAGAAATTACTCTACATCGCTAAGGTAAATCTATCCTGGTGAAAGAATTTAATTCACTTAGAATGGAATACCGGGATTTAATAGGATCACCTTTGGGATGGGGTGTACTATATTATTCCTAATATCATTAATGTTGTGATTAAAAATATAGCAAAAGCCTCATAACTTTCACTGGAAGTTTTTTGGAGGAATTCTATTGAATGACCGGAGTTTTATATCAGATGAATGAGAATTGCAGAACTGGTTTGGGCAGAAATGATAGATAGATAGATAGATAGATAGATAGATAGATAGATAGATAGATAGATAGATAGATAGATAGATAGATTTGAAAGGCACTATATGATAGATAGATAGATAGATAGATAGATAGATAGATAGATAGATAGATAGATAGATAGATAGATTTGAAAGGCACTATATGATAGATAGATAGATAGATAGATAGATAGATAGATAGATAGATATATTTGAAAGGCACTATATGATAGATAGATAGATAGATAGATACAGTAGATAGATAGATAGATATAGTGCCTTTCAAATCTATCTATCTATCTATCATATTGTGCCTTTCAAATCTATCTATCTATCTATTTATCTATCTATCTATCTATCTATTATATAGTGCCTTTCAAATCTATCTATCTATCTATCTATCTATCTATCTATCTATTATATAGTGCCTTTCAAATCTATCTATCTATCTATCTATCTATCTATCTATCTATCTATCTATCTATCTATTATATAGTGCCTTTCAAATCTATCTATCTATCTATCTATCTATCTATCTATCTATCTATCTATCTATCTATTATATAGTGCCTTTCATATCTATCTATCTATCATATAGTCCCTTTCAAATCTATCTATGATAGATAGATAGATATGAAAGGCACTATATAATAGATAGATAGATATATAGATAGATAGATTTGAAAGACATTATATAACACAGATATCTGTTCTGTGACCAGCTGTGAAAGGCGCTATATAACAGTGTTTGACCGCTTTGCAGAGATCTGCCGTCACTTAGTTGCTTGTGCTGTAAAACAATTAAACATGAAGACCTCCAAGGGTCCGGGTTGGGGTCAGCCCCGTGAGGTTGCCGTGCTTTGGTCTCGATGTCGTCATCGCTGTACTCCAGCAGTTCTCCAAATGATTTTCACTATTTCATGTCCCTTGTCCTCGACTTCTGCTTTTGGCCTGTGACCCTCCCTGGCCAGTGGGCTCTGTGCCGATGGCAGGCCGCTGCTCTTCAGTGTCTTTCGCTTTCCCCCTTGGTGGCCCCACTTGACTCATGGCTGCGGTTCCCACTTCTCTCATTTCTCTCTTAGACCTGCCAGGCGGTGGATGCTGCTTCTGCTGCTGCTGTGTTGGCTCTCAGACTCTCAGGGTGTTTTCGTGTTTTATTTCATGAACTTGAGACGTACGTGCAGAGCAGCACAACAGCAAGGCTCAGAGTTCAGTTCCTGACCTGGTCAACAGCTGTGTGAGGTCTTCATGTTATTTTTCTATTCCACAATGACAGTTAATTGGGTGAAAAGGACCAGGAGATGAAATGTCGCCAAACCAACTGCAAGAATTGAAACTGGCAGCACTACTCGGTCGCTTACTTCATGTGTCTGTGGTTCTTCGTCACACAAAGACCTTCTAACATTTGTGTGCATTTATCCCTGGACGAGTCCCCAACTGCGTCCCCGTGTTCCTGTTGCTGAATGCAATTCAAAGTAACCACTGGGGTCCAGCCGACTACTTCCTTGAACGGTGGCAGTGGTGGTCTCAGGTCCTCCCTGTGTGGAGTCTGCGTGTTCTCATCCATGTGGGTTTCCTCCCGCAGTCCAAAGACAAGCAGGTTACGTGCGCCGGCCTTGTTAAACTGACCCCTGATGTGCATCTGTGGTTTTTTACCCCACAACATGTCCATGGGTTGTTCCTGCCTGGTGCCGTATGCTTGTTGAGATGAAGCAGGTGTAGAAAATGACATGACATGGAAATTCTTCTCATAATTTTAAATGTGTCACTAATGTCACCTCCTAATCTCCGCTCAACTCCTCGAGTCTCCCCTCGTATCTCACACCTCGTTGTCCCACAGTCAGCTCTCCTCTGGACTTTATCTAGTGCTGCTGTGTCTTCTTTGTAACATGGAGACCACCACTGGCTGCTGTCCTCCAGGGGGGCCCATACTCTTTCCAAGTACTCATGATTGAGTTTCCTGGCCATTTTCTAGTCTCCATCCCCTGCTTTGAGCTTTTCCTGGAGTTGCTTGTTGTGTTCTTTGGTCTTCATTGTGTAGGTTTAGACCACCATACTGACTCAACACACAAGCTGGGACCTTCAGATGCACTCAAGTGAAACCCCAGGCAGGTGACCTCCATGGCACTAACAATGGGACCTCTAAAAACCAGTGGGCTGCCCCAGTGATGGTTCAGGGGTGTCCCATTAAAGGGGGTGACCCATTATTGAGTTTTGTTTGATTGTCATTAATGTAGACCACCTTGCTGAGACCTGTGTTCACCCCTGGCCACTTTATTAGGTACACCATGCTAGTTAACCTGGTTGGCCCCCCTTTTGCCTTCAGAACTGCTGTAATTCTTCATGGTGCAGATTCACCAAGGTGCCTGACATGACAGCATCATGTAGTGGCTGCACATCCAAGATGTGAATCTCTCGCTCCACCACATCCCAAAGGTGCTCAGTTGGATTGAGATCTGTTGACTGTGGAGGCCATTAGAGTCCAGTGACCTCATTGTCATGTTTGAGGTGATCTGAGCTTTGTGACTTGGTGCGTTATCCTGCTGGAAGGAGCCATCAGAAGATTAGACAGGGATGGGCACGGTCAGCAACAATATTCATGTAGGCTGTGGCATTTAAACGAAGCTCATTTGGTACTAAGGGGCACAAAGTGGGCCAAGAGAATATCAACCACACCATTAGACCACCAGCTCCAGCCTCAAGTGTTGATACAAGGCAGGATGGATCCAAGCTGTCATGTTGTTGGCCCCACCATCTGAAAGTAGCAGCAGAACTCGAGAACCGTAAGAGCAGGCGACGTTCTTCCAGTCTTCTGTTGTCTAATTGTGGTGAATCGTAGCCTCAGTTGCCTATTCTTAGCTGACAGGAGTGCCCCCCGGTGTGGTGGTCTGCTGCGGTAGCCCACCTGCTTCAAGGTTCAAGGAACTGCCATAATTCTTCATGGCGTAGGTTCACCAAGGTGCTGGAAACATTCCTCTGTGGTTTTGGTCCATGTTGACACGACGGCATCACAGTGTGGCTGCAGATTAGTCAGCTGCATATCCAGGATGTGAATCTTCGATCCCACCACATCCCTAAGGTGCTCGACTGGATTGAGATCTGCTGAATGAGGAGGCCATGTGGGTCCAGTGACGTCATTGTCATGTTTGCGGTGATCTGAGCTTGGTGACCTGGCATGGAAGGAGCCATCAGGAGATAAAACAAAGGGATGGACATGGTCAGCAACAATACTCAGGTGGGCTGTGGTGTTTAAATGAGGCTCAGTTGGTACTAAGGGGCCCAAAGTAGGCCAAACAATTTCCCCCCATACGATTAGACCTGCAGCACCACCAGCCTGAAGCGTTGCTACAAGGCAGGGTGGATCCAAGCTGTCAAGTTGTTGACCCCACCAGCTGAACTCGAGGCTCATCAGACCTGGCGACGTTCTTCCAGTCTTCTGTTGCCCAACTTTGGTCAGCCCCTGTGAATTGTAGCCTCAGTTGCCTGTTCTAAGCTGACAGGAGTGGCCCCCCGGTGTGGTGGTCTGCTGCTGTATCCCACCTGCTTCAAGGTTCAAGGAACTGCCGTAATTCTTCATGGCATAGATTCACCAAGGTGCTGGAAATATTCCTCAGAGATTTTTAGTCCATATTGACATGATAGCATCACATACCAAGTGTGGTGGTCTGCTGCTGTAGCCCACCTGCTTCAAGGTTCACCATGTTGTGTGTTCAGAGCTGCTCTGCTGCACACCTCGAGTGTTTATTTGAGTTCCTGTTTGTCTTTCTGTCAGCTCAGACCAGTCTGGCCATTCTCCTCTGACCTCTGCCACCCACTGGATATTTTCCCTTTTTCGGACCACTCTCTCTAAACTCCAGAGATTGTTGTGTGTGACATTCTTAGTAGACAAGCAGCTTCCGAAATACTTGGAGCAGCCCGCCTGGCACCAACTACCATGCCACACTCAGAGTCACTTCACTCTCCTTTCTTCTTCTCCGTTCTGATACTCGGTTTGAACTTCAGCTGGTGGTCTTAATAAAGTCTACAGGCCGACATGTGCTGAGTTTCTGCGCTGTGATTGGCTGATGAGATATCTGTGTTAACGAGCAGCCGGACAGATGTGCCTAATAAAGTGGCCGCTGGGTGTGTATCCATTAATCAAATTCAGAAATCCGCTGTGAAGGTCCGAGGGGCGTCTGAGCAACTCAAGTGACACCACATGTGGTGCCAGTAATGCACGTCACTCAGTTTGGCTCACGTCCACCACGACGTGCTGATCACCCTCAGGACTGCCAATCTGTCAACACCCCCCCCACACACAAACAGCCTGGAGCGGGATTAGTGAAGTGAAACTCCTCGACATTAAAAAGGAAACTTCAGTAAAAGGGGTAGGTGTGGTGAGGGGATTGGGGGTAGCCAGGGCTGGGAGTCACATGTTTAACCCCTGAGGGCACGTGACCATTGGGGGCCTCCACATTACGGATTGTTCGTCTCTGCTGCAGTGCCAACTGGCCGCTCCACTGGCATTGCTGTTCTGTAACACCAAGTGCTGCCAGCCTTTGGGCACACTCCTGAGCAAACACCTGCAGCACCAGGGCCTATGGATGAGCTGGGAGCTCGGCTACGGACCACAAGAGCTGCTGCAGGAAAGTTCAGCCTCACTGCATCAGATTTGAGTCTAAAATGTCCTCCTCAGCACATGGTGGCTCAGTGGGTAGCGCCGCTGCCTCGCAGTTAGGAGACCTGTGGGTTCGCTTCACAGGTGCTCCCTCCGTGGAGTTTGCATGTTCTCCCCGTGTGTGGGTTTCCTCCCACAGTCCAAATACATGCAGGCTGGGTGCATTGGCGATCCTAAATTTTCCCGTGTGTGCCCCGGTTTGTTTCCTGCCTTGCTCCCTGTGTTGGCTGGGTTGGCTCCAGCAAACCCCAGTGACCCTGTAGTTAGGATATAGTGGGTTGGATAATGGATGTCCAGCGGTCCTTATCTGTTGGGTTGAGAAGGACACATCATTGTGCCCCCAGATACCTTGGAAGCTCATCCTCAATTGTTACCCCCAAAGCCTTGAAGAGGTGACACCAGGACCAGGCTGGCAGTGCCATGAATTATGGCCCATCAGTCCCCGGGAGCCGCTCAAGTTTTTGCCGTAACACCCAGTGCTGACTCCTGTTGTGACCCTGAGAAGGTCACTTCACGTCACACACACTGAACTCAAGTCACAGCTCAGCTCAATGCACTTATGATATGATGGCTTATTTGCATGAAAGCCTCCATTTATCTTTACATTTATTTATGTATTTATCGGACGCTTTTATCTAAAATGACCTGCAAGTTTTGAGTAAACATCAGCCTGGGGGACAGTTTGGGAACAAGTGTGACAGGACAAGGTGACAAAAGTGGTCATGACAAGTGAAGTGCTCAGAACAAAACACACTAAAAAAGTCGTCATGAATTACAAAGACAATCGCCCACCAAAAGCAATTCATGCAAATGACCAGTTTGGCAGACACTGAGGCCCCCCAGTGGCCGATCTGATGAACTGTCCAGGTCTTCTCCTCTTTCTGTTTGGTCACTGCCAGTTTCTGTGCGACCCTGAGTGGGTGACGTCACTTGCCAAGCCTTACCTTGTAGAAGCAGAGAAAGAAAAGTGCAGCCTCAGTAAATCACCACAGACAGGAACCCTCAGTGGATGGCACAACACATTCGCATTTCTCATACTGGCACCTTCATCCAAGGTGACTTACACAGAACTGAGATATCGCTGGTTCCATTTCTTTTGCTTTCCTGATTGGAGCACAAGCAGGTGAAGTGGCTTGCTTGGGGTCACACAGTGTCAGTAGTGGGATTTGAACTCACAACCTCAGAGTTTGAGATCTAAAGCCTTAACCAGCATGCCACACTGCCTGTCCTACAAATGCCATCTATATTAAATATTTCATTATACTGCCACTAGCTGTGCTGTTCTAAGAGAATTTACAATCTAAGCAATCAACATACACCTCAGCATTACAGTTTGCAGTACACCATCTGTTGGAATCTATTTTGTAATGGATGTGGTAATGGCATGTAATACATTGATCATTCCAACAGATGGTACACCACAGACATTTGCAGTCATAAAAGGCATTACAGGAAAGTTTTATGATACACAATCTGTTGGAATGACAAGTGCAATGTAGGTCTCTGTTACATGCCACTTGGTATATGATTCCTAAAAGCAGTGTTAATGTATGTGATGCGTCATCTGTTGGAATGACAAATACAATGCATTTTATTACTACAAATATTTGTGATACACCATCTTTTAAAATGTCAAATGTGATGCGCCATCTGTTGGAATAAAAAATGCAATGCATTTTAATACTGCAAATGTCTGTGATGCGCCATCTTTTAAAATGTCAAATGTGATGCACCATTTGTTTGAATGAAAAATGCAATGCATTTTATTACTACAGATCTTTGTGATGTGCCATCTGTTCGAATGACAAATGCCATGCAAATGTCTGTGTTACATGCTCTTTGGTATGGGGTTCCTAAAAGCAGTGATAATGTTTGTGATACTCCATCTGTTGGAATGACAGAAACACAGCACACTAAGAGACACACAGGCATTTTTTGTAAGGTGAATTCATGGTCTGAGTGGAGTCATTTCAGCAGTTCAGTTGTGGATTAAGGACATGAAAGTGCTACCACGTCACAAAAAAACGAATCAAAAACCACAAGGGAGTAAAACAGAGTCAGGAATAAGAAATAAAAACGTTAAATGCAGCAGAAAGACTTGTAAGGGTGGGGAAAAAATTTAGCGGAGACAAGATGGCAAAGGGACCAAGCAATGAAAACTGAGTGGTGGTCTCCAGAAACACAAAGTGGCATCCAAAGAAGAAATACATGAAAATACGTTCACGTTGATAAGATGAATACGAAATGCCAGAATTCCACAGGAAAGACAATATGTCATGAAGTAAATAAGGGGTTTCAGAATTGATGTTAATCTCGAGTTCTCGTAGTCTACAACAGACGGCCATCTTGTTACTCCACCGCTCGAGATCCGTTGCCGTTGTGCTCGATTATTTTCATCGCGTTTTCTTTCTTTCAGCCTCAGCACTTCCTCTGTGGCTGTGAGTTGATCTGTTAAAAAAACAACAAATAAAACCAAAAAAAAGTCCGCTTCTGCTCATGGTGAGAACTGCGTCCGCACTTCTTAGAAAACGAAGAGCCAGTGCAGCCGCAGCAGCAGCAGCCTTGTGGTGGGGCGACTCAGAGGCCTGTGGCTTTGGTACCAACATGGGCTCCACTTCTGCTCTCATGCAATCCGACTTTGCTTTTCTCCTCACAGGGCGCCTGTTCTCGTTCTTCCAACCACTCAAAGACTGGAAACGCATTCAGAAACTCGAAACCTCAGCTTTTCGTTTTGTGACTCAGCATTTTACGGTTTAGTGGAGTGTGAGCTGCGCAGCCTTCTTTACAGTTTGCCAGGAATTCATTAACGTTAGTCTAAAACAAGTCGGCCGACCCCGTGATGTGCCTCCGGACCTGGATTGAATCGATCCGAGGCTGGGTAGCATCTGGGGGCACGAAATTTAAAAACACCTTTGTCTACAGGGTGTGCAGTTAGACTGTGCTGGGACTCCTTCATGGTTCAGGTGGTGATCCTGCTCATCTTGTCAACCGTCTGTGCTCTACTGTGCTGTCTGTGCTTCATGCCAACGGCAATGAGCGTTTATAGCGCCTTACAGCCACTGTGAATGCCAAGTCAGAGGTTTTCTTTCTTTTTAGATATTCTGGCTCCAGCAGACCCCCGTGACCCTGTGTTCGGATTCAGCGGGTTAGAAAATAGATAGATGGATGGGTGGATAATGGATGGATGGATGGTGTTTATTTGAGGGAGCCTTAATTTGAGGGAACACCAGCTGCAATACCCACCTAACACAGATTGAAATCTAAGCAGTCAACAGAGTCCTCAGTGTCAACGTTTGCAGGGCACCATCTGTTGGAATGTACTTTATAATACATGTAAGAATTAAGTGCATTGCATTTGTCATTCCAACAGATGGCGCATCACAGACATTTGCAGTAATGCATTTTATTACAACAAATGTTTGTGATGAGCCATCTGTTGGAAAGACACAGACAGAAGAACTGGACAGACACACAGACACTTACCATCTTATTATGGTGGATGATTTATTTATTGAGCTTCTGTAAAATGGCAGATATAACCCTATGGACATATAAAGTGCTGTCTGTCTATCTATCTATCTATCTATCTATCTATCTATCTATCTATCTATCTATCTATCTATCTATCTATCTATCTATCTATCTAACCCTGCCTACTATACTAATATCTATCTATCTATCTATCTATCTATCTATCTATCTATTTTCCCCATTCTGGTCAGAGACCCCCGTCTGTCCTTTTTGCAAATACTTTTCTTTTTTCAGACTTCACAACAGGACCCCTGGAGCACCGGACCCTCCCCACTCCTCAGAATCAGTAGGGTTTCACCCACCCCTGGGACACCTCTGCCTGCAATCCTCCGAGGGGCTTCCCCGACCACTCGCTTCCTTCAGCCCAATTCCGCTCTGCTTTCTGTCATTGTCACTTTGATGTCTTCCTCCTGAGTGTCATTGTCACTTTGATGTCTTCCTCCTGAGTGTCATTGTCACTTTGACGTCCTTTTCTTCTCCTTTTTTTTGCCTTTGGAGCTCCCCTGAGTGCCGGTGCACTGAACGACTCACGGAGCCTCAATGGCGGATGGTTGTGCTGAGCGATTAGCCAATTTCTCCCTGAAGTTCACAACACGCACACCTACAGTACACTCAGGTGGTCTGCGCTGCCCTGTTTTACTAGAACACCTGCACCTGCTCCGAGGCACCATGGACCCCCGACCCACTCCACCACCTGTTCATAGGAGCATTGGGGACGAGTATCCAAATCATAAATGGACTCGCTGGTCCTTTTCTCTTTAACTGGTCTGGTGAGCATCTCCACCATAACGAAGTCCTTTGCTCTGCCAACACTTTTACCAGTGAGCCCACTGCATGGCGGCTCAGAGCTAAGCGTGACGGGCCCAGGGGCGTTTCTTTCACTTTGGTCCCAGGGACGTACCCAGGCGTAGGTGGGCGTGAAGATCAACACTGAGTTCTTCTGACTGGCGGCAGCTGTGGTCTGAGTGAAGCACCAAACGATATTTCTGGCAGGTGAGAATTTCAGAAAGAATCCGCCTATGCCACTTTGAGTCTTTGTCACTCCTTTGAGCACCCGGCCTTCAGAATCATAAAGAAAAGCGGAAAGGTGCCCATCTTGGCATGGTGAAGATCTTCCAGACCAGACACAAGTCTTCATGGCTCAACTCTCTTAACACTGAGGATGTCCATCTACCCAAATAATGGGGAATGTGATGGGACAAACCATGGAGGACAGGTGTGGACACCGCAGAGCTGACAAGGGCCAGCAACCATCTCATTGACCTTCTAAAGTCCACCGTCCACCAAAATGGCCAGTCCTCCCAGCTGGCTGCTAAAACGTTGGACATAATAAGGCAGACCCTCTGTGTGCGTCTGCCAACCTCTGGGGTCCTACAGAGCCGCACTCCCTAGAACTCATACAGGCTCAACCAGCCCTGGGGGTCTTCTACTGGCCAACCTCACCCAGAGGTCCTTTAACTGGCCACTAGATGGAGAACAGCGACAACTGTCTTAGAGAAGAAGACGTGAAGTGCGGGCAACACAAGTCAGCGGGGCAGTCAGCAAAACCAAAACCCTAAATTCAAGTCAAAAAAGTCGAAGCATAAAATTCATCAACCAGCAAAACTTTCATAAAATGAACACACGCCACACTCCTGGTTGCGTAATCAGACCCAAACTCACGGTGACCTTTATACCCACAACCCCGGGATGTCACAGCCTGCCAACTGTGGAGTCACTTTCCTGGCAATATGGCAAAAAAAAAAACACACCACAAAATGGCAGTGCCTGTGAAAAACAAAATGGCGGCGCCTGTGGAAAACAAAATGGTGGTGCTCCAGAAAAACAAAATGGCGACACCTGTGAAAACAAAATGGTGGCGCTTGTGGAAAACAAAATGGTTGTGCCTGTAGAAAACAAAATGGCGGTGCCTGTGGAAAACAAAATGGTGCTGCCCCAGAAAAACAAAATGGTGGCGCCCGTGGAAAACAAAATGGCGGTGCCTGTGGAAAACAAAATGGCCGTGCCCATGAAAAACAAAATGGCGATGCCTGTGGAAAACAAAATGGCAAAGCCTGTGGAAAACAAAATGGCGGCGCCCTTGAAAAACAAAATAGCAGAACCTGTAATAAAAAAAATGGTACCTGTGCAAAACAAAATCACGACACATGTGGAAAACAAAATGGTGGATCCTGTAATAAAAATAAATGGCGGTGCCTGTAATAAAAAAAAATCATGGTCCCTCTGAAAAACAAAATGGCGGCGCCTGTGCAAAGCAAAATGGTGGCACCTGTGAAAAACAAAATGGCACTGCGGTAAAGATAGTAAAATAAGTCAACTTTTATAACCCACTTCTTGGATACAAATAAGGTCAAATCCACAATCCTTGGGCTCATTCTGTGTAACCAAAAAAAAAAAGAGATCGGGTGAGAAGCACAAACACCCGGGAGAGGCTCGGAGTTGAGCTGCTGACCCTCCACATCGAGACAAGCCAACTGAGGTGGTGATATGGAGATGTCACGGGGACGACCAGCTGGGAGGGGACCCTGGAGAAGACCCAGGGCTCACCAGGAGGATTATATCTCCAGATGGCCTGGGAATGCCCTGGGATCCCCCAGTATGAGTTGGCAAGTGTGGCCTTGTGCCCCTACAACCCAGCTTCAGATAAGAGGCAGAAAATGAATGAATGAATGAATCAATTTTGGGACTGGCATTCTAGGGGTCTTAAACTCCAATTTTATTATTTCTCTGGCCCTTTTAGTTGATGGCATTTATAGGTGTAGCTGTGGTGTTGTGGGTTCACAGCTCTCTCAGCAGAGGGCAGTTTTAGTAAATGAATAATCGCGGCGCTCGCGGCTTAGTGGGGATCGTGGTGGCTGTAGTGGATCTCAGGGCGATCTGCGGTGTGGGCATTTCTCACCTAGACTGCCCACATCGGTGATTGTTCCTGGGGTTGATAATGCGCTGCAGCTGCTATGGCTCCTCTCAATATATAGAAGCGCGAGTCGGTTAGAAAGGGAGAGAACAGAGAAAGAGAAAGAAAGAAGGAAGGATGGAGGCTGCAGGAGGAAGCAGTGAGTGAGCGAGAGAGTCAGTGCGGGTGAACGAGCGAGCGCTCGCAGGCAGCTGAAGGGAAGCCTGGGTGTTAGGCAAACTCCTGGGAGTCATAGTAGTGGTCGCCCCCGCTGAGTGAGCATGTAGCGGGAGTGACCAATGAAGAAGAAAGACTGGCCGCGTCAGGCCGGGACAGCAGCGGGAGTCGGGAGGCTTGGTGGTGAAGTCCTTGGTGTGAGGCCTGGGATGAGTGTGTGACCGAAGCCAGGATCGGGCGACCTCCAGACCCGTGTGAGTGAGAGAAGGACAGCTGCAGAGAGAGCGTCTCGCCGGCTGCAGGGCCCAAATGGGATAAGTAGGTGAGACGCTAGTTTAGAAGGAGCACCAGGCATATCATTGTGTTTAGAGAAGACTGCTTCCAGCGTCATTTTAACCTCTGGATGTTTTAAGGATTGGTTTTGTATTTTTAAACCTCCACATTTCTTTTATGGATTATTTATTTAATGAAGACTTTGTAGAAGGCACTGCACTTTATTTAAATTGAATACTTTGATTTGAACACTTGTTTTTTGTTTCACTGTCCAGCTCATCTCGGTTCTAACTATCGACGGCGTTGGGTTCAAGGACTCCCGGACAGCAGATGGGAGCATGGAGCAGAACCCGCATCGTCACCCCTGCCATTTATACTTTTCATACTCCTTAAGTGGTATATACTTAAACTGGCATCTGCATTTCTATGACCCTAAGGTCCTGCTACTGGCATGCATTTATATGCATAACACTTTTGTTTTTGGTAGCTAAACTGGCATTTACAGTTCTCTGTCCTTTTAGGGTCTCCTGCTGGCACTTTTAGATGCCCATCTTCTTCTGTCCTCTGCAGATCCAGTTTGTCCTCGTCTCTTAATACAGAAGACGACTTTGAATGAAATCTTCAGCTTCTTAACATTCTGACACATGGAATAATTCTTCATGCTTCAATAGACTGGCATGTTTCTTGGCAGAGCTGTTTCATTTTGGCCATTTTTGAACCCAGAACTGAACTTTCGGAGTGCCAGTACCGTGTAACACAAGTGAACACTCGAATTTAATTTGGGCTTGAGTGACAGCGATAAGGTGTAAGAAGGAGCGGCAGGGCGGAGTAAAGTCGACTAGGAGTGAGGAGACTGAAAGTGACAGACAGTGGGGACAACAGTGACATGCAGTGAGGTTCATAGCTGGTGACCCCTTCAGAGTCACATTTACAGTTGGCAGCCAGCATGCACATTGGCTACTGGTGATGTTTCATATCTCATCAGCATTCTTTACACACACACAGGTAAGGTGCATATCTGAATAAGAAAGAACGAAGAGAGAGAGAAAGAGAGAGCGGAGAGAGAGAGAGAGAGAGTGGAGAGAGAGAGAGAGAGAGAGAGAGAGAGAGAGAGAGAGAGAGAGAGAGAGAGAGAGAGAGAGAGAGAGAGAGAGAGAGTGAGAGAGAGAGAGAGAGAGAGAGAGAGAGAGAGAGAGAGAGAGAGAGATGGAGAGAGAGAGAGAGAGAGAGAGAGAGAGAGAGAGAGAGAGAGAGAGAGAGAGAGAGAGAGAGAGAGAGAGAGAGAGAGAGAGAGAGAGAGAGAGAGAGAGAGAGAGAGAGAGAGAGAGAGAGAGAGAGAGAGAGAGAGAGAGAGAGAGAGAGAGAGAGAGAGAGAGAGAGAGAGAGAGAGAGAGAGAGAGAGAGAGAGAGAGAGAGAGAGAGAGAGAGAGAGAGAGAGAGAGAGAGAGAGAGAGAGAGAGAGAGAGAGAGAGAGAGCAGAGAGCCCATTTGCTCCTCACCCTCCACGTGTTCTAAATCTGCCGTTGCAAATCCACAATTCACACTCATTCAATACAAATGAAAGTATTGAGGAGTGTTTAAAAAAAATGGAAAAAATGTAAATATTTAGTTGTTTTAAACGCTGTTAATTCTGATGCTTTGATCAATTTTAATACAGACTGTATTAACAAGAAAAACAAAAGAATATTTTATTTAAGGTCAAAATTAAGTTTTTAAATATGGGATTGTTTTTTTCTTAGTCAGATCCCATTTTTTATAAAATTGAAAACCGTTTATGGTCTTTACCGTTATTTGTAAATGAAGTTCAGGGCTTATCCTTCTTCCACGAAAACTTCCGTCACTTTCTTGTAAACGTCCTCCTTAGTTTCCTGTAGTTTTAAATGTCTTAATCTTTCATTTTGGCAATCAGTTGGAACAAAAAAATAAAAATAAAAATCAGACCGCTGCAGCACACTTGACTTTCTGATGTCGTTAACTTATTGGCGCCTCAGCGTAGAAGAACAGCAACGAGGACCTGTTGGGCTCACATGCGCCCCCTTCAGGTTGGCACGGTACTGTCTGCCTCACTCACCCTGTGCCTTTTCACTGCGGTTTTATGTCAGATCAGCAAGACTAAACATGTCACACACATTCATTAAGGATATCAGCCGGACATACATAGAGCCAGTGATTTTGACAGAAAAATGATCAAAATTATTGGAATCACAGAGAAAACAAATTTATAGCACAGAGCAGTGGACACATTTATTTTATGTTATCATTATTAGTTTTTTTTACTTTTCATAATGACAGGTGAGGCTCTGCCTCACTTGCCCCCCCTGAACGCACATCTCTGGGTGACAAGTCTAAGCACAGCAGCTGGCACAGGAAAGCTAAGAGGGCTTTGAGAAGCGGCTGTGGTTTTGGAGCTCATGAT
The DNA here is from genome assembly GCF_016835505.1 of Polypterus senegalus. Lineage (NCBI taxonomy): Eukaryota > Metazoa > Chordata > Cladistia > Polypteriformes > Polypteridae > Polypterus > Polypterus senegalus. The sequence goes on from NC_053165.1 coordinate 158,801,036, forward strand.
TGGATTCCATTTGGAACGAAGTCCCACTAGAAAGTTGGAGAAGCGCCGACCAGTGGGAGTCCGGCTGTCCTTATTTACACGGGTCACCACTGCATTACATTAGAAAGCAGGCATTTCAGGAAGGGCCAGCCGTTAGTGACACTCGCAATGCCTTGGCTGTGTTTTTAAAATCAGTTGATTTAAACAAAAAGGTAAAGCATGAAACTGTCAGGGTGTGTCCAGGTAGATCTGAAAGGCACTATATAAAATGAAGAGATAAATATTAAGGGTACTAGTTAATAGGGAGGGCTCAAAGGCACTTTATAAATGTAAATATACATACGTGCAAGGTCCTATATAATAGACAGATGGGGGGGTAATTGGGGGGTAATGCTGTGGCCCACTGGGCATGACTCGGATTCACGTCTTCGGTGTTCTCTGCAAATGGGTGGGCTCAGTCCTGGTGCTCTGGTATCCCCCGCAGTCCAAAGACATGCAGGTTTAGGTGAATTGGTGTTACTATATTGACCCTGGTAAGTGTGTGTGTGTGTGTGTGTGTGTTCACCCTGCCGTGGGCTGGCACCCTGCCCAGCTGTTGTTCCTGCCTTAAGCCCGATGCCCACTGGGATACGGTCCAGGTACCCCATGACTTTAATCAGGACTTTTGGATGAAAGGCACTTTTTAAAATATAGATAGATATGAATGGCACCACCAAAATTAGTATAGACAGCTGTAAAGGCGCTATATAAGACACACACCCGTGGCGTGTGTTATACGGTATATAACTGATTGGTATACCGAACTGTATGTCCATTGTCCAGGGGCACGAGAGTCTGTGAATGAGGTGCAGTCACAGCAGAAAGCCACTTAAGTGACAGCTGAGACCCCCATGACACGTGAGAACGTAAGAAATGTGACAAACGTCAGGGGACCATTCAATTGCACTTGTCGCTTGTTTGTTTAGTGCGTAGCTAAGCCGTCCCACTGTTTCCTCCAGAAACTCTTCTTAAACAGCCCCCCCCCCGTGACTCTTCCCCGTTAAACAGCCCCCACCCCCGTGACTCTTCCCCGTGTCTTGTAGCTCAGATCGTCGCTCACGTCACCCAAGTGTGAAGAGCGGAGCCACAACTCCCTGGAATTTCAGTCCGTCAGTCGGGAAACACGAAAGCTTGTGAAACAGCACCACCTACTGGACAAAAGCTGCACGCTGTATAACTTTAAAAAGCCGGCATTCCTTTTTTAAATTGAAGTTTTTGTAACTGCGCGCGAAGCAAGTTGCGACCCACCTTACATACATTTGCCAGTCTTCTATCCGCTATGTGTGCCTCTCCTGATTGAGCCAGGGTGGCACAGTGGCGCAGCAGTTAGGACAGACACTGAGCTCCGTTTGCATCCTGGCTACTCTGTATGTGCAGCTTGCATGCTGCCCCTCATTTTGCCATGGGCATTCTCTGGGTACGCCGGCTTGCCCCGCTCTTCAATATCTACAACCAAATCAACGAGCTAGGCTGTGTGGTGCAGTGGTGAAGACTTTGGACCCTCAAGCTCTGTGTGACCCTGAGCAGGTCATGTCACCTGCTTGTGCTCCAGTCGGGAAAAAGCCAAAGAATTGAAGCCAGTGGTATCCTCAGATGTTGTAAGTCACCTTGGATAAAGGTGTTGGTGAAATCGTAAATCAGACTCCTAAATTAGCTGTCACTCAGGGAGTCCTCTGGGAGTCTGGTATGAAAGGCACAGGGCAGGACTCTCAACCAATGAGGGAGAGGGAGAGGCAAATCTTGACCAATTAACTAAGGGGGAAATCCCATATGGCTTGTGTTGCCTCTTAAGCCCATTCCAGATTTTTCCAGAAGGTTCTACTCAACAATACCTTAGGAAAAATACACGATTTTCATTTTGTGAGCAAACAGCTGAATAGCTGACAGTTGACATTATGTGACACAAGTGTGTTTGATGCTGCCCAGCGTCGGTCACCACAGACACTTGTTACATCTGAGACCCACAAATCACACGAGGCACACAACACATAAAAATATCATTGGGTGGGATTTACTTTAATTAACAAGGTGGTGAAGCTGTGTGGCCCACTGGAATTGTTATAGTCTAGCTATTGATTGGTCCCTATGATGCACTGCAGTGTGACAAATAATCTGAATTACTTGTTGAATGACTAAAGAATTTTTTAAAAACTAAGAACAATGAATTTACTGCTCATTTTCTTCATTTTTCATTTCTAATGGATGACTCATATTATGTAGTTCATGATTTTATATATACATACATACATACATAAAAGCATACATATGTATGTATATATATATATATATATATATATATATATATATAGATAGATAGATAGATAGATAGATAGATAGATAGATAGATAGATAGATAGCAATACATACAGAGTTTACGCATGCGCATCGAAGGATGTGCCGTTCCAAGAAACAGCTCAGTGAGGACGATTAGCCCCGCCTCTTTCAGTTTGTCCGCTTTAAGATACCTGGATGCCCAGAGGGAGGCGTGGTTTGCAATCAAAGCGAACCTGCCAGACGGAACTCCAGTAAACGACCCTCAATTTTGCAACTAAGTGCCGAATACTTTTTGTTACTACTTTGCCCAGGAGCTAGTTGTACAAACGTGAAGAGATGTGCTTTCCATTGGATAGTATTCAATAAAACAGTACAACCCGGTTGGTGTCCTAACTTTTTATCCCTTCCGCGATCTGCCATTCCTGCACCTGCGCCCTATCTACCTATCTATCTATCTATCTATCATATAGTGCCTTTCATATCTATCTATCTATCTATCATATAGTGCCTTTCATATCTATCTATCCATCTATCTCTTATATAGTGCCTTTCATATCTATTTTATAGTGCCTTTCATATTTCTTGTCTATCTATCTATCTATCTATCTAATGGAGCTTTCATATCTATCGATCTTTCTGTAATATAGTGCCTTTCATGTATGTCTATCTATTTATGTTATATAGTGCCTTTCCTATCTATCTATGGTGCCTTTCATGTCTATCTATATATCTGTTGTATAGTGCCATTCATGCCTATCTATCTAGTTATATAGTGTCTTTCATGTCTGTCTGTCTACCTATATCTATAATTTATCTCTTTATATATTCATTAATTTACAGAGCTTCTGCAGAAACCAGATTCCCACCAGGACAAATAAAGTTCCGTTTATCTATGATTTATGGCAAATCGCTGAGCTGTTCCCGTCTCCGTTGTTTTTTGTGATTTTTCTTATTCTTATACCCCCAAGGGTAGTGGAGCTCGGGTCTTACCGCTATTTGCTCTAAAGGCGCTATATAACACAAAGACTGCTTGACTGACAACAGCGACTCTGTTTATTGGTATACATGCAGCTCAACAAGCCCCCCGCTCAAGGGGTATAAAGGGTGCACTGAAACTTAATAAAGAGTTTAATGTTTGTCGATTTTTTCAGTGAAAAGGCAGGGCAGGCTACTTGATCGTCCAAGTAACGACGACCGAAATCCCAGTGCCTGCCGTCCATTTAACTGGACACAAAGGCTCGGAGCGCCCAGGCGCCCCCCCTCTCAGCACAGGGAGCTGATTTCACTTTTGCTGCAGCCCCATTTACAGCAGGCGTTGGACAGCCCGACCACCACATCCCGGCCCTTCCTGTCCGACGTCCGCAACGCCTCGAGCACCTCCTCGGAGATGGGGCTGCGGCTCTGCCGGCTGAAAGCCATGCTGGTGAGCTGCTCCCTCCAGGGCTGGCTCTCGAATTCGGGGTAGTCTTTATACGAGAGGCCGGAGACGGCGTCGGGGTTCCAGCTTTCTTCTGTCTGCTCCTCAGGGGTCCGCTCGACATCCGAGAAGAAGTCCGGCAGCTCCCCTGCGAAATAAAAAGAAGGAGATCCGAGTTATGAGGCTTTCGGACAGGGCTGGTGGCCGGGAGGGTACAGCAGACGACCAGATGAGTAAACCAGGGGTGTCGGGGTAGCTGGCGCCTGTCCTGGCAAGCATCGGGCACAAGGCAGGGACAGCCACCGCACTCGGCACCGCATACACATCAGGGGTCCACTTTGCCATCGCCAGTCCACCTAACATGCAGGAAACCGACATGAACACCCAGTAACGCTGTCACCGTGCCACTCTGGGCTCAATAAAGTCAACAAGGTGCCACAGACCTGCCAGTGTGATCTGAAGGTCCACACACACCTGTCTTCACAGTTTTAAGACCCCCGTCTGAGCCCACATACCCACCACGGTGACTGGACCTCCCACACTCGCCCTCATATCTGTCTCTGCTGTTTTTATTGAATACAATTCGTCACATCAGTTAACACTTGTTCAAAATGTATGAAAATCACAGAAATGACAGGGAGTGTCCCCTGAATGGCGACCCACCCAGGAGAAAACATAAAAGCAGTCACCCTGCGCAAATTCAGCAACGATGACATGGACTTCAGACGTCTAAGGAGGAGAGATGTGCATTACTGAGGCAAGGCGAACGAAGCACGGCCAGGACCCCCTGCCACCCTGGGCCCTACTTGGGCCCCAAGTCACCACTGATGGGCACTTTCATCCTTATTTTGACAGATTTCATAAACCTGCCTTTTTCATTTCAGACTTCACGTAAGCCCACACTGCTGTCTCAGACTCTCAGACCCCCTCACAACACCTGGGAGTCACTTGTGACCTCACACACCTGTCCTTGTTGTCACACACTCCATGAGGCTCCACAGTCCTGCCTAAGTGATCTATGGTTTCATTTGTGTTTCAGGACCTGAGGAGACTACACGGAAACGCCTGTCTTTGATTCGAAGCCCCCACATGTGGTCACACACAGATGTCCCTGTCTCTTTGGGCCCCCCCCTCATGACATTTGGCAGTCACCTCTATCCTCACACGTGCCTGTCCTTCTCATACACTTCATGAGGCCCCACATGCCTGCCTAAGTGATTTGAGGCTTCAAACACATTTGAGGACCTCAGGTGACTTCACATAGCTGTCTCTGTCCCTTTAGGTCCCCTTGTGTGACTACTGGTAGTCACTTCTATCCTCACACACCTATCCTTGATGTCTTAGACTTCATGAGGCTCCACATGCATGTCTAATTATTTAAGGACCCCAAGGTGACCACACACACACACATCTCTGTGATTTCAAGCTCCACACTACCACCTCAAACAGCTGTCGCTGTCCCTTTAGGTCCTCTCGTGTGACAATCTATAGTCACTTTTGTCCTCAGACGCCTGTCCTTGCTCTCATAGACTTCATGAGGCTCCACAGGCCTGTCTAATTGTTTAAGGACTTCAGGTGACCAGAGACGCACACATGTGACGCTGTGATTTGAAGCCCCCAACTTGTGCTCACACACAGATGTCTGTCTCTTTAGGCCCCCTCATGACATTTGGCAGTCACCTCTATCCTCACACACCTGTCCTTGGTGTCATAGACCCCATGAGGCTCCACAGGCCTGTCTAATTGTTTAAGGACCCCAGGTGACACTCACACACATACGTCTCTGTGATTTCAAGCTCCACACTACCTTAAACAGCTGTCTCCGTCCTTTTAGGTCCCCTCGTGTGACAATCTATAGTCACTTCTGTCCTTACACACCCGTCCTTGTTCTCACACACACCCACCCTACGTGTTTAAGGACTTCAGGTGACCAGAGACACACACACGTGACGCTGTGACTTGAAGCTCCACATGGTGTCACACAGCTGTCATTGGCCCTTTAAGTCCCCTTGTGTGACTGCTGATAGCCATTTCTGTCTTCACACACCTGTCCCAGTTATCATGGACTTCATGAAGCTCCACAGGCCCAAGTGATTGAAGGCTCCATGTGTGTTTAAGGACCCCCGGTGACCGCACACACATGTCTCTGCCATCTGAAGCTCACACAGCTGCCTCTGTCTCTTTAGGTCTTCGGGTCCCCTCATTCATGTTTAAGGGCCCCAGGTGACCCCCCACAGTCACACACACTCCTGATCTCCTGGCTATCCCTTTCACCGGCTGCTCATCTTTTGGTTCCCACCACTCCTCTCCCTGCCCTTCTCTTCCCTTGTTCTCTCCCAAATGCCCCGCCGACACAAACCCCACCCCAATGGACTTGAGCCCGTGGGTCCTACCTGGAGATGCTCTGGCAGCCCGTCTCCACCGGGAGCCTCCGCAGGTGAAGATGACCGCACGGATGAACTCCCGGCCGCACAGTTTGACCCCGTAGGTTGGATTTCGTCCCTCTGATTTTTGGCTCATCTCCGATACCAGGACCCACAGCGTCAGGACAAGCACAAACTTCGACATGCTGGCAGGGGGACGAGACGAGTGCGTGCTGTGGATTTTTTTCCCTGCTGTGCTGGCAGACGATCTCCTCCACAGGCTTCAGGTCTCCTTATAAACCCTGTCTGCCATTACGCTGGCAGTGACGCCATCAGGTAGTGCGGCGCGGGGACCTTTTGGGAGAAAATGCTAAGGAGGAACAAGCCGGCGGACAGCTTTGTTATCTCTCTGTTAATTGCAGATGCTGCTCATCGGTGGCAGGGCCACTTATCTGATGCCAGGTGACCTTTGCTGGCTGGCTTGTCTAATTGGAAAGGTGCAGAAGCCATTTCAGCCCAATCCAGTGAAACAAGAACACGGCCATTAGCCTCGCTCTCTGTTGGCATGAAGCAGCTTTCTTTTCTTCTTTCTTGTAGAGCCATCCAAACAGAATCTCAAAGTTTGAGGGTCTCTCCGAGACTTGACTGTAACGGACTTTGATGTTGGCGGGCACTCGGCAGCGTCTCACTGCATGGGGACTTGAGGCTGGCGGACGTTACTATTAAGCGAAGGAAACGTGGCACTCCTATCATTAAATAGACCATAAGTATGCCACCCTCTAATGGCCCTTTGCATTGGTACCTAAACGTGGCACTCCTATCATTAAACAGCACCCTTCACAGACAAAAAGGGCAGTGCCATCTACTAGCCTATTGTGTGGATACTTACATGTGGCACTCCTATCATTAAACAGACAAGTATGCCACCATCTACTGACCCTTTGCATTGGTACCGAAAGTTGGCACTCCTATCACTAAATAGTATCCTTCAAACACCACAGGTACGGTGCCATCTACTGGTGTGTTCAGTTAAATATTTAAACATGGCACTCGTATCGTTAAACAGTTCCCTTCACAGACAAAAGGGCAGCGCCATTTACTGGTCTAGTGTATGAATATTTATACACGGCACTTCTGTCATTAAACAAAACATAAGCATGACACCCTGAGATGGCCCTTTTAACGTTGATACTTAAACATGGAACTCCTATCATTAAACGGGCAACACAGATGGCACCATCTACTGGCTCAATACATTGATACTTAAACATGGCACTCTTATCATTAAATGGCATCTTTCAAAGACAACAAGGATGCGAGTCCTCTGACATCACTTCCGGTTCATGAGCCTCTGGACCCGCCCCTTTCCGTCAACTCACCATATAACCTTCATTTTGCCTGTTGGCTTCAGTTATTTTGCACTTTGTCTGTAAAGACCATTTCTTTTTCCAACTTTCTTGTCCAAGTACACGGGGTGGCTGCCCCAAACTTTTATCTGTGCTCTTCATGTTTATTTTACAGCTTGTAGGGTAGCATTTCAGACTATTTCAAGGTCAGTAATTAGGAATATGATGTTATATTTCAGAATGTCTTACACCAGGACTGATCATTTATGTTAGGTAGAATGCCTAGAGGGGGCCGGGTGGTCTCGTGGCCTGGAACCCCTGCAGATTTTTTTTTTTCTCCAGCCATCTGGAGTTTTTTTTTTTTTTTCTGTCCTCCCTGACCATCGGACATTACTTTTATTCTATGTTAATTAGTGTTCTCTTATTTTAATTCTTATTTATTTTGTGTTTTTTCTCTTTCTTCATCATGTAAAGCACTTTTGAGCTGCATTGTTTGTATGAAAATGTGCTCTAGAAATAAATGTTGTCTGCTAGGGATCTAACCCTGTAAGGACCTCAATCAGAGAGTGAAAATTTGAAAATTTCTATTACAATCAAGAATATTTAAACATTTAAATTAAAGCACACATTTTAATATATTTTAAATATTTGATGCAATTGTTCTTGTTGATTATGTACTTCTTCCTCACAATGTAAATCATTACACCCCAAATTAAGGTGTCGTACACACATTCAGACTTTTTTCTGCTGTCTTTGAAATACTATTTTTCATATTTCTGTGATGTTTGTAATTATGTACAGTCATTCATTCAGATGTCCTGGTATTCCTTGTGCTGTGTGTGTGTGGCACCCCAAGAGGCGGGGCTACCCTCACATCACTATTCCTGGACCCGCCCCCTGGCTATTTAACGAGAGCAGAAAGAGCAGAGCAGGTTGTGTGTACTCTACAGGATTACATTTGTTAAAAAGCTCTCTTTTGTGTGCAAATTATTATTATTATTATTATTTTTTTATTATTTAAAGCTTCACCAGCCATACCACATGAACATAAGAACAGATCATCCACCTGAAGCTAAGCATGTTTGGGCCTGGCCTGTACTTGGATAGGAGACAATCTAGGAAAAACTTGGGTTGCTGCTGGAAGAGGAGATAGTAAGGCCAGCAGGGTGCGCTTACCCTGTGGTCTCAATGGGGACCCCACTGCCCCAGGGAGGTGATAGGGGACACTGTGCTGTAAATATGGCGCCACCCTTCAGATGCGACGTAAAACCGAGGTCCTGACTCTCTGTTGTCATAAAAGATCTCTGGGCATCATTCATAAAGAGTCAGTTTATCCTGATCTGGCTAAATTGCCCACCATGGCTTAGTCATTCTGGCCCCTAATCATCACCTGTCTCTAACTGGCTCTCTGTCTCTCACCACCTAAGAGCCCATAGCCCATATAATGGTTGTTGTCATATCGTCCAGATGGGTGCTGCACATTAATGGTGGTTGAAGTGGCTCCCCACTCACTATGTAAAGTGCTTTGAGTAGTGAGAAGAGTGCTATCAAAATGGAAAGATTTGTTATTGCAACATGGCCCCTTTGTTACTAGCCAGGGTTTTTGATGGAATTTCCCTTTCTAGCAGGTATCTTTGGAACTGTTCAGCACTTGCGTGCTGGAGACTCCGAGATCAGAACAACATGGGGACATGGTAGGGGGAGAAAGAGAGATTTGCTATTTCTTATTGATCGTTTCTACTCCAATAACCGTTAGTGCCAACACAACAATAGGCTTTATAGTCATAACATCTGGCAATAATATGAAATCTAGGTCAGAGCTATCATATGTGAAAATGTGCTACCTTCACGTAAGAGTACAAAATGTCAACAAAGGTTTGGAAGCTATGTTTTATGACCAAACAGTGAACTTTGTGAGCTGGAATGTCAAAGGTCTCAATCATGAATTAAAGAGAAAGAAAGTACTCACTCACTTAAAACGTTTAAATGCCAAGATAGTATTTTTACAGGAGACTCACTTAATAAGTAAGGACCAGTTTCGGTTGTAAACAGAGTGGATTGGCCAGATTCTTAAGTCCAGCTACACAGAGAAAACTAGGGGTGTGGGAATCTTAATACACAGAATGATCTAATTTGTAGCGTTAGACATAATCTGTGATCCTGAAGGGCGATATGTCATGGTGATGGGTAATTTATTTAATGTTAACATGATTCTGATATTTATGCACCTAACGTGGATGAGAAAGATTTAATCCAATATGTATGAACATTCATAAAATTATAATGGCCGAAGATTTTGTGTTTTAAATCCAGGCCTGGGTACGTCTTCTGCTGCAGAGGCGATGACATCTAATACAGCAATGATAAAATACACAGTTTATAATTGAGTAGAACTTATCAGACCCATGGAGGTTTTTAAATTCGAACCTTAGAGTATATTCCTTCTTCTTGAACATCCATCATTGTTACTCAAGAATCGATTATTTCTTCATAGACAAAAATTTTTTGCCGATTATCAAATCTTGTAAGTACGATGCTATTGTTATCTCCGACCAAGCCCATCTGATCATAGAGCTTAAATCATTATGCCCTACACACTCATCTCGTAGCTCGCATCTTAATCTGCTGTCATTAGCTGATGAGAACTGTACAGTATTCACATCCAAGCAAACCGATTATTTTCTGGAGACAAATGCATCCCCAAAAGGTTTCTGCAGGAATACTCTGGGAAGCTCTGAAGGCATTTTTAAGAGGACACAAAAAATAAACTGAAAACCAAGAAGGCATCTGAGTTAATCAGCGAAATTACCAGACTAGAACCAGAATACGCCAGGTCTCCAAATGAGGCACTCTATAGGAAAAGACAGGTCTTGCTATCAGAATGGAACCACTAAAGAAACAGAACAGTTCATCTTTAAATCACAACATCAGTATTACAAAAACGGAGGGAAGGCCAAAAAGATTTTAAACAACAACTCCACAAACAGGAAGTTTCTCAGTGCAATAACAGCAATTACCAAAAATGAGAGAGATAAAATCATAGACCACACATTTAGAGAGTACTACAAGTCCTTACATTCTACTCAGTCTAAAGAAGATAAAACACAATCTAATGGGTTTTCTGACTCATTACAGATACCACAGTTAGATACTCTTAGTGCTGCTGTAGAACTGGATGAACTTCTGACACTCTCAGAATTACCAGACGCTATAAACTCACTTGACAGAGACAAAGAAGTGGGCCCTGACGGCTACCCAGTGGAATTTTATAAAAAGAAAATCTAACAAGTTAGCTATACTACAGGGTGGTCCAGATCTAATTATGTAGATCCAGATCGTCTGGATGACTTCAATTTATGCGGGGATGAATCCAGTTTGTCGTCAGTTCGCACACTTCTTGATGGTCTGGGATTTTTCGGGTGATTTTCTATGTAATAAACTTAATAAGTTACAGAGTAATGAAAATTGCATAATTAGATCTGGACCACCCTATATTAATTAGAAATGTTTATAGAAGCTAAAGACAACAAAATTCTACCTCAAGCTCAAGCATTAATTTCCGCCTTTCCTAAGAAAACTTACTACAATGTGCATCGTAGAGACCAATCTCACTACTGAATAATGACGTTAAGATATTCTCCAAATCTACTAGAAGGATTGAGAAAATGCTTCCTTCTGTAATATCTCAAGACCAAACCTGATTTATTAATGGCAGACACCTAGCTTCTAATTTTGAACATTTGTTTAATATAATATATTCACCTATTAAATCTAACATCCCCGAGATCTTACTATCATTGGATGTAGAAAAAGCATGTGATATGGTTGAATGGGACTACCTATTCACCACATTGCACAAATTTGGGTTCAGCCCAAACAGTTGTGCATGGATCAAACTGCTCTAAACTAGCCCAGAACCCACCGTTTGTATTCACAGCATTATTTCATCCATCCATCCATTATCCAACCCGCTATATCCGAACTACAGGGTCACGGGGGTCTGCCTGAGCCAATCCCAGCCAACACAGGCACAGGCTGCATTATTTCAGACAACGTCAAATAAGAATGCGGTACTTGACGAGTCTGTCCCCTATCACCATTGCTCTGTGGCGGGTACCACATGTACCTCTGTTAGTTTGCATCTCCTTAAGGTGTACCTCAGGAAATGGGTTGCTGAAGGTTCGCCCGAAACTGGGGAACTGCGCTGGACGAAGGTTTACGATACCCAGGGCTACCAGTCTCTGAAAACAAACTTTTTTGTAGTTGCTCTGGAGCGATCAACCTATGGGCCGGTAGGACAGATCAGTTATGCTATTGACATTGGCTGCCTGCGTACTCCGCTGCGCTTTCAGCAACTTTAAAGACAGTAAAGCAAACTGGGATGATTTGGAGGAAACGGGTTATCTCTAGCGATAACATCTTGCACACTAATTTGTGAATGTTTGTGTTTGTCGTTGTTATGTACTCATTGTTTGGAGAGTTATGTTTAAACTGTCTTGCCTTTTAATATCTAAATATACTTTTGTTTTCTTTCTTACATTTCTTTAATGCTTTTCATCATATGCTGATCTAGGATGTGTGGTGAGAGGGTGAAATAGTAAAGCACTGCTATCACTCTAGCGGGATTCTGATTGTGTGGCTGCCTGCCTGCCCAGGGCTTAGTTGTTCTCCTGGGGTAGCGGTACAGCTTTTTATAATCGCCACTGAGCCATTGGCTGTTGTGGAGGATGGCCGGCTGTTTATCCTGGCCAATACCCCCAAGCCGCCAGGTGGAGCCCTCCTTGCAGCATGGAGGTTCCCAGAAGACCAGCAGGGCATCACGGACAATGGAGTTTTTATGCACCGCCCTGCTGGATGCCATGGGGGCCACGAGAGGGAGCTGCAGGGAGGACTGAAGAGTTCTTTGTGCCCTATGACCCGGAAGTTCGTCATAGGAAGAGCGACGGGCTTCCGGGTTGAAAAGAAAAGGACTATTTACCCTTACCCGGAAGGAATAAGGACTTGTGGACTGTTGGGCAGGAACACCTCCGGGTCAGGGAGTATAAAAGGACTGTGGGAGCTCCTAGACGGCGAGCTGAGTTGGGAGGCAGGGTGGCTAAGCGTCTGGGAGAGTGGAGGATTATTATTGTTATTGTTATTGGAGTATTTGGGAGTGGAGGGTGCTTTGTGCACATTATTGATATAATAAATATCATTATTGGACTTTTACCTAGTGTCTGACGTGGTGTCTGAGGGTGCGAGGGTGCGAGCAAGCACCTAATCTGTTACACTGTTTACTTTCAAAATGCGTCAGAGATAAAGAGGATTTTCAGAAAAGGATTTGAATAGAAAATATCACTACTTGCAGATGATATGGTACTGTATATATCTGACCTCATGATGTCAGTTCTTTTTTTTCTAAAAAAAAAATTTGTCAGTTGATTTAAATGAACAGTACACAATTACAGACATCACAGAAAATCCATACAAATATGAAAAATAATCATTGAAAAACAATAAAAAGTAACAAACACATAGACATGTATTGAAACATAAAACTGGGAAAGGCATATGAGGAAGGTCACAAACATCAGAAAGGGAGAAAACAAAAGTTTCAGACAAGGAGATGACTGACAAAGAGTCGGGTAAGAAAGCGCCACAGTGCCATGCACACCCCCATTAATGCCCAGTGAAAGCTTCTTCAAGAATGCAACTCCTGCTCCAAGAGACGATATGGTGGATGGAGAGGAAACATTCACTAAAATTAAATGGCTCTGTGGCTAAGGATCTGCACCACCAGTTTGCCACTCTACACACGTTTATTTAGAATAAAGTGCACAAAACACCAACACTCAGTCCCTTCTTGCTGCCAGTCCTTCTCCCTCCACTCTTCCTCCTGACTCTGGCCATGGAGTGGTGGTGACTGGCTCCCTTTATGGGGCACCTGGAAGGACTCCAGGTGCCCAATGAGCTTCTTCCGGCCACACATCTGGGTGAGGTGGCCAAATAAGGCCCTGAAAACGTCCAATGTGCCCCAACAGGTTTGAGGTCCCATGCTCATGACCCGTGGCCCTGCTGGAAACCAAAAGGGGCTGCCCCTCCGTTTGCCCAGGGGAGAAACGGTCCTGAGAACTCTCTCTCTCTCTCTCTCTACCCTGGTCCTTCCACACTCAGGGCGCCCCGGCTGGGTAAGGGTCTCAGTTGCCCGCCACAACCAGTATCCGGAAGGTTGCCAGTTTGAATTCCTGTTACTGCCAAAAGAGATCCTACTCTGCTGGGCCCTAAACCTGCAATTGCTCCAGGAGTGCTGTACAATGGCCGACCCTGTGCTGCGACCCCAAGGGGTATGTGAAAAAATCAACAAAATCCTAATACAAGAAATTGTATAAGGCGAAATAAAGAACAAAAAAAAAAAAATCAATTCCTCCAGACGCGTATTGAACTCCGGAAGGATCTTAGCAGCTAAAGAGCATAATGAAGTCAACTTCTTATTAAAAGATGAAAAATTCAGAGCTAGTGAAGGCGATTCTGTAAGATGGCATTGATTTCCACTGGGTCCCCCTAAACCCACATTTAAATTGTAAAGTCTTTGATGCCTACTGTTGATATTATTCTATCTATTTTTTTATGATATAGTAGCCCCTTCCTTTGCAGTAGTTAATTATGCTACATTTTTTAAGGCCACTCATACCAAATGAGCCTCACTAAAAGCACGGATTCAGTCCACCGCCGGCATCCCCTTAAATAAAAGGTGAACACGAAAAAAGACTTTACATTTACATGGATTTACAGGACAGATGCCTTTATCCAAAGTGATTTACAAAATAGGTCAACAGAATCGAGTAAACAGCAGTCTGGGGGACAGTTGGAGAACAAGTGTGACGGGACAAGGGGATAAAAACTGATCCTCACAAGTGGGGAGCTCAGAATAAAACAGAAGCGCGTTAGAATGCCTTGGTTACAAAAGCCCAACAGCCATCATCAGTTAGAGAGAAAGTCATCAAGGAAGACGCTTCTTAAACACGCTGAGGAACTCGAAAGTTCGACTGGTGGTGGGCAACTCGTTCAAGAGCTAGGAGCTCCACATGGAAAAATAAAAAGAAGCCTGGATTGAGGTTTGATACCATGCAGAGGTGGCATCACAGGGCACTGAGTGGGCAAGAAGGACACAGGATCTCACAAGTGTCTCCATATACATAAACAAGGGTGGGCAAAAGTAGGTTTACAGCTGGTTATATGTTACTGATAAGGTGCAGCATCAAACTAAAAGAATTGGGGGTTCAAAGTGATGTTTTTAGATGGGGGCAGAATTGGCTGTGAGGAACCCTCATCAGAACTGGCCGATGTTAAGACTGGTGACCAGCAGGGGGCAGTGCTGGGGCCGCTGCTATCTCTTATATATACTTCTCTTCTGGTTCATCCTGCTTCCTCTTCAAAACCGGTCCCCCCCACACACGCAGCCCACACGGCATTTCTCGATTCCTATTCCTCCTCTTCCAAACCCTTCCCCACACTCCCATACACCCCACGCCACTTTTCTCGATTCCTATTCCTCCTTCGGACTACCACATCCCCCGCTCCTCTCTCATGACCCCATTGGTGTCACGTCACTGCCCGATATCTAGCCTGACCGCGTGACCTTTCACTTCGACCATGTGTGCTCCTGGGAGTCTTTTCCGTAGCCTGCTACAGGAAGGTACTCTCTCGACCATTGGCATTGGTTTCGCTCCTTGCTGTTTTCGTTATACTGCGGCGGTTGTTTCCTAAGCCTTTGTTATAAAATGAACGACAGTATCTTCTCTGTCGATGGGTTTTTGTACAACGTCATCTCTATTCTGGGATCCGGCAACTGCCTGTTCCTATCGGTGGGTTATTTCTTGACACAAACGGTTGACGAAGGCAATACACTTTCACTACGACATAGGGCAGTAGATTTAGTTGCATCACACTGGGACATGTTTGGAGACGCTTTCCTGTTGTTCTTTCCAACGCAAGTTGAGTTATCACAACAAGTCACGAGTATTATCAATACATGGCAACATCTGGAGTTTACGGTGGTGAGGCTTAAATTCAAGCTCTTTCCGAGATTCCTCATGCTACCGTTGTCTTTTACTTCAAACACGACCCCAACATCCCGCCTTGCATTACGTTTGCAAAGATTTACGTTAATCTACAACAACCAGTCTTCAGCCACAGTCAGTTGTACGTGGCTTTTTCTAGGGTTAGATCTTTCGACTCATTATCTGTCGTTTCCAGCCAAACACGGATTCACAACTGCGTCTTTCAAGAAGTATTTCTTTCTTCGTGATTTCTGAATTCCTTTCTCACCGTTTTCCGTTCCTATTCTTACACCAGTGTATGCTACAGCGGGCGTCAGCTAGTATTTTATATTTATAAATGATTTAGATAGGAATATAAAAAACAAGCTGGTTAAATTTGCAGATGTGTTTTGATACCAAGATAGGTGGATTGGCAGATAATTTGGAATCTGTTATATCATTACAGAAGGACTTGGATAGAAGACAGGCTTGGGCAGATGAAATTGAGTGTCAGTAAATGTATAGAGTTACACATAGGAAGTGAAAATGTGAGGTCTGAATACACAATAGCTGGTTCAACAGTGGGAGGTCGAGCTTTTAGTTACAGGGCCCCTAAACTGTGGAATGGTCCTCCTGCTTCCATAAGAGATGCCCCTTCAGTCTCAGCCTTTAAATCCCGGCTGAAGACTCACGACTTCAGTTTAGCACACCCTGACTAGAGCTGCTGATTAACTGTACAGACTGCATCTCTGTTGTTAGTCATTAGCAGTAAAACATAAGTAACATGATAGTTAGAATTGAATACTAACCCTAACCTATTCTGTTTCTTTTCTCGGTACCCAAATGTGGCAATTGGTGCCACGGCCCACCTGCCAAGTTGTTTGCCTGCCTATGGTAAAGTCATCCCTGATGGAGGATCACAGGAATCATGGGAAAGAGGGGTCCTTTCATCGGAGCAACATTTCAGCCGTGGCATGGCCAAATGGGGAGGCAGCTTGATGGATGAGGTCTCCAGGACTCTAAAAATATCCAAACCTAATTATGTCATATCATCTACTGTTAAACCGTACTTCTAAAATTTTTATTATTATGCTGTCTTAAGGAATTGTTCTGTTCTGTATATTGTATTGTATAGACCCCCTACTTTTGACACCCACTGCACGCCCAACCTACCTGGAAAGGGGTCTCTCTTTGAACTGCCTTTCCCGAGGTTTCTTCCATTTTTCCCTACAAGGTTTTTATTGGGAGTTTTTCCTTGTCTTCTCAGAGAGTCAAGGCTGGGGGGCTGTCAAGAGGCAGGGCCTGTTAAAGCCCAAATCCGGCACTTTCTGTGTGATTTTGGGCTATACAAAAATAAACTGTATTGTATTGTATTGTTGGAAAATTGAGAGTCCACCTTATGAGAAGGATTTAGGAGTCATAGTGGACTCTCAGCTATCGACTTCCTGACAGTGTTCAGAAGCCATTAAGCAGGCTAACAGAATGTCAGGTTATATAGCGCCTTGATGTGTGGAGTACAAGTCACAGGAGGTTCTGCTCAAGTTTTAGAACACACTGGTGAGGCCTCATCTGGAGTCCTGGGTGTAGTTTTGGTCTCTAAAAAGGACATAGCAGCACTAGAAAAGGTCCAGAGAGGAGCGACAAGGCTGATTCAGGGCTACAGGGGATGCGTTATGAGGAAAGATTAAAAGAGCCGAGCCTTTACAGTTTAAACAAAAGAAGATTAAGAGGAGACCTGACTGGAGTGTGTAAAATTAGGAAGGAAATTAGCCCAGCGGGTCGAGATGGTGACTTTAAAATGAGTTCATCAAGAACACGGGGACACAGTTGGAAACTTGTTAAGAGTAAATTTCACATAAACATTAGGAAGTTTTTCTTTACACAAAGAACGATAGACACTTGGAATAAGAGACCAAGTAATGTGGTAGACAGTAAGACGTTAGGGACTTTCAAAACTCGACTTGATGTTTTATTGGAAGAAATAAGTGGACAGGACTGGCGAGCTTTGTTGGGCTGAATGGCCTGTTCTGGTTTAAATTGCTGTAATGTTCTAAAAAGACATGCAGGTTATGATAATCACTGTCACAAAACGAGTCAAAGACAGAAAAAGGTTTGGGGCAGCCACCCATGTAATTTGGTATCCTGGCTGCAACTTCGTTTTCTTTCAAATACCAGCACTGAAGTGCTTACAACAGAGTCCAAAACAAGACTGACACAGAAGGGAAAAGGGAAGGCTTTTAAAGGGGGAGACAGGAAGTGAGGTCATAAGGGTCGGGCACGTGTTCATCGTTCATTGGTTCAGTCCCGGATGTGACATCAGGGGGGCCGGAGCTGGCAAGGTCTGTCTCCATTGGCTCGGTCCCAGAAGTGACGTCCAGAGAGACAGGTGGAACCTCCCGGGTTAGGTCTACAGGGAAGTGAGAAAGAGAGTTAGTGCGCTCTGCCACATCCCGGCATGGCTCAGAACTGCCTTCACTCGAGCCCTTTAGCTGCCTCCCATGCGGCGTGTGTGACAAGGCCCCCTCAGCCCAGACCCGTCGGGTCGGGCGACCTTAACCGAGAGGTCGTAAACCCGAGAGAGAGCATCGGCGTTGGCATGGAGAGCACCCGGCGATGAGCGGCGAAAACTTGTACGGCTGCAGGTCAAGAAACCACCGGGTGACCCGCGGATTCGACTCCTTGTGCAGGGCCATCCACTGTAGAGGTGCATGGTCCGTGACAAGGGTGAACTCACGGCCCAACAGGTAGTACCTCAGCTGAGTGATCGCCCATTTAATCGCCAGAGCCTCCCTCTCCACCGCCGCATACCTGGTCTCCCGGTCCAACAGTTTCCGGCTCAGGAACATGACGGGTGTTCACACCATCGACACTTTGGCTCAGCACGGCTCCCAGGCCTGTGTCCGGCGTCCGCCTGGAGGATGAAAGGCAAAGAAAAGTTAGGTGCCATCAAAATAGGTGCGGACGTAAGGGCCTTCTTCAAGTCACCAAATGCAGCGTCTGTTTTTGCAGTCCATACCACAATGTTCGGGCCCTCTTCTTTGTTAAATCAGTCAAAGGGCCGCTTTCTCCAAAACCGGGTACAAACCGGCGGTAGTACCCGCTAACCGAAAGGCTTGGACCTGCCGCTTGGTTCATGGACGGGCCATTTCAGAATGGCATCAATTTTGGAGCACTGTGGCCTTACGGTACCCCGACCCACCAGGTAGCCTAAATATTTGGCCTCGCTTAATCCAAAGAAACATTTCTTGGGATTAATCCGGAGCCCGGCCTCACCAAGTGTCCGTAATACCGCTTGGACATGCTGTAGGTGTTCCTTCCATGTGCTGGAATAGATGACCACGTCATCTAGGTAGGCAGCACTGTATGAGTTATGAGGCCGAAGCACTTTGTCCACCAGACGCTGAAAGGTTGCTGGAGCCCGTGTAACCCAAATGGAAGGACACGATACTGCCAGTGTCCGCTAGGGGTACTAAACGCGTTTTTCCTTCGGAGTCCGTTAAAGGAACCTGCCAGTACCCTTTTGTCATGTCAAGTGTGGTCAGGTATTGAGCCTGTCCAAGCCTCTCGAGGAGGTCGTCCACGCGTGGCATTGGATAGGCATCAAATTGGGAGACTTGGTTAAGCCGACGGAAGTCATTGCAGAACCTCCAACTCCCGTCAGGCTTACCGACGAGCACAATGGGGCTGGACCAGGGACTATAACTCTCCTCAATTACACCTAGTTCCAGCATGCGCTTGATCTCAGCTCCACTTCAGCCTTTTTGCCTCGGGAAGACGTACAGGCGTTCTCGGACAACAACCCCGGCTCTGTCACAATGTTGTGCTCAATCAGAGAGGTCCTTCCGGGTGTTCACTGACTACCTCTCGAGCGGTCCGGATAACTGTTTCCAGCTCCTGCCGTTGCCTGGGTCTCAAGTCTGCGCCAAAGTTAAGGTCGTGTGTGTGAGCGAAGAGTGGCGGGCTGGCGGAGGAGGGATCGGGTCCCTGTCCTTCCACGGTTTCAGCAGGTTCACATGATATACCGCTCCTTTGGCCGGCGATTGGGTTGACTCACCAAATAGTCGACCAGTCCCTTCCTCTCCTTAACTTCAGTAGGGGCCCTGCCAGTGGGCAAGCAACTTAGAGTGGGAGGTAGGCACTAGGACCATGACCCGATCTCCCGGGCGGAACTCCCGAAGAGACGTGCCGCGGTTGTAGTAGCGAACCTGTGCTGCTTGAGCCTCCTCCATGTGACTTTTAAGGACAGGCCGAATCTTTCCAAATCTATCGCGTAACTGCGCGATATACTCCAGTATGTTAGTGGTGGGAAGAGCCTCTTCTTCCCAGCCTTCTTTCAAAATATCCAATATGCCCGAGGTTGTCGCCCATACAGTAGTTCAAAGGGGAGAACCCGTGGAGGCTTGTGGGACTTCCGATAGGCAAAAGGACGAGGGGAGGAGCTGATCCCAGTTCCTTCCATCCTCGCTGACCACCTTACGTAGCATTTGCTTGAGAGTTTGATTAAACCTCTCTACTAATCCGTCGGTTTGAGGATGATACACGAGGTTTTAAATGCTTTATTTTCAGTAATCTGGCAGTCTCCTTGAACGTCTCCGAGGTGAAGGGGGTCCCCTGGTCTGTCAAGACTTCTTTGGGGATCCCCACGCGCGCGAATACCCCTAGTAATTCCCGTGCGATGGCTTTAGAGGTAGCTGAGCGCAACGGAACAGCTTCGGGTATCGTGTAGCATAATCCACGAGGACTAAAATGTACTTGTGTCCTCGGGCTGAGGGCTCTAGAGGTCCCACAAGGTCGACCCCGATTCTGTGGAAGGGAACGTCAATCAAGGGAATAGGAACAAGAGGAGCACGGTCCCTCCTAGGAATCTGTCGCAGTTGACACTCCGGGCAGGAAGCGCAAAGCGGCGAACCTCCTCATTAATTCCTGGCCAGTAAACCGGAGCTTGATCCGCTCCAGAGTTTTTGGTGCCCAGGTGGCCACCTAGGAGGTGGGCGTGTGCTAGCTCGCAGACCTGCCGCCGGAAGGTACGCGGCACTAGCAGCAGCCTCGTCTCCTGCCCGTCATGCATTGCTACACGGTAAAGGAGGTCATTATCTAACACAAAGTAGGGGCCCTGTGGCATCGACTGACTAGTGCGTTGGCCATTGACAAGGACCACTGCATTTTTTACAAACTTCAGGGAGTCGTCATTCCATTGCTCCCTTTTGAAAGAAGCCGGCGTCTTTTTAAATTGAAACCGCAACACGGAGAGAGGGTCAGCGCCGACCTCAATGGGCGTGGTTTCCTCCCGCTCCGCCGCGGCGTTGGTGGATGGCGTGTCAGCCTGCGACGGCCCGGGAGTTGCCACGTCACCAGGACGGCTGCTTCACCTCTCTCTGCCGGCTGATTACACGGCGTGGAGGCAGCTTGAGACGGTTCATCTCCGTCCATAACGAGGCCCAACTTAACCCGGAGTGGTATGTGTCTCACCGCTTTTAATGTCAGACCAGTCCCGCCCTAGTATCACCGGGTGCGGAGGATCAGGAAGGATTGCCACGGTTACTTTCCGGACTGATCCTCCGTAGCTAATGACACAGCGGCGGTGCTGTACCAGCGGTTTCCCGTGGACACAGGTTATACTGGTCTTGAATTTTAGCCATTGTCGCGTAGCACAAAACGGCGGGCAACAATGGAAATGTTGCTGCGGAATCGAGCAGAGCGGAAGTTTTAAACCGTTAACGATCACCACGTCTGTATGCGGGACCGCCAGCGGGTTTGTCAGAGCACACCAAGCCCTCCTCCCCTCCACCTGCATTCCTCCTCGCCTCCAAGCGGTTTTGCGTGCCAGGCGCCGCGACGCCGATGCAAGCTCCGGGTTATACAGGGAGGGGCTAGGTCTTGGGACATACCCCGGCTGAGTTTGGCAGAAGGACGGTTCTGCTCTCCCAGAGTGTGAGGCCGCCCTCTGTGTTTCCAGAAGCTCTATGAGCTCAGACATGTTCTTAAACTGCACGCCCCAGACCGGCTGGGTGAAGCCCTGGGGAAGTGCTTTCAGGAGCAGATAGCACGCTACCTGCTCAATGACCTGGTGGGGCTTGTTTTCCAAGGGCCGTAGCCACTGCCATACTTTTGCCCATAAGGACCAGGCTTGTTTACTGGTCGGCCTCTCAGGGTCCAACCTCCACTTGTTATTTTACTCACCTGCCAGTCTGGGGCACCCCAAGGTGGTAAAGGGGCTGTGGTTTCACTGGGGGCAGGCACTCTCCCCAAGAGAGCATACTGAGTCCCTCTTGTCTCCCCCCTCCAGGGCAGCCCAATTCGGTGAGCCCCACCCGCACACTCCCTGGCCTCTCTAGGCGGCCTAGTTCTGCGTGCTGGGAGCGGAGCCCGCACCGGTCTCGCCGAACCACGGGCACCCTCCCGCCTGAATACTCGGCCCGATGCGCTCCCACCTGGGTGTTTTGCAGGTCCTGTCCCCTTCTCTTCTGGGACTTCTCCATCCTGCCGACTACGCCACTGTCACAAAACGAGTCAAAGACAGAAAAAGGTTTGGGGCAGCCACCCATGTAATTTGGTATCCTGGCTGCAACTTTGTTTTCTTTCAAATACCAGCACTGAAGTGCTTACAACAGAGTCCAAAACAAGACTGACACAGAAGGGAAAAGGGAAGGCTTTTAAAGGGGGAGACAGGAAGTGAGGTCATAAGGGTCGGGCACGTGTTCATTGTTCATTGGTTTAGTCCCGGATGTGACATCAGGGGCGGAGCTGGCAAGGTCTGTCTCCATTGGCTCGGTCCCAGAAGTGACGTCCAGAGAGACAGGGGGAACCTCCCCGGGTAGGTCTACAGGGAAGTGAGAAAGAGAGTTAGTGCGCTCTGCCACATCCCGGCATGGCTCAGAACTGCCTTCACTCGAGCCCTTTAGCTGCCTCCCATGCGCGCGTGTGTGACATCACTTTAGCTTTATTAACTAGAAAGAATGTCTCGGTGTCACAGTGCACTTAGGTACAGTCTCATAAGTGCTGAAAATGCTGGCCTCACTACTGCAAACCTACATTTGCCCACTCCTCTTTGTGTGTGTGTGTGTGTGTGTGTATATATATATATTTATATATATATAGGTGTTGACCCATTCATTACTCTGTAGTCAAGCATCAAAGATTTCTGAGCAGGTGGGCACAGCTAGCGGTTCTCCCGTCCCACTTGACGTGACGTCTCTTGCTCACTCTGCTTTCCAAACACCACTAAGACGCAGACGTCAGCCCCTCGCCTCGGCGCTCTGCGTCTCCACCACCTTTGCAGATATCTCAGCTCCCTGACATTTGTGTTTTGATTTTGGTAAAAAGGCCTAAAACTCAATCAGAGAAAATGTCGTCCACATTAGAACCTAAATCAGCAAGAGATAAGGGGAGGTTGGCAATCAAGACGACTTGAAAGTGCAACAGCCCTGAAGGGCATTCTAACAAATAGACGTGGCGAGATTAAACGAAAGGACAATGAGATGACATTTCACGCATAACGTGCGACACGATATTAAAGACGATACAAGCGAAGTGACACCAACAATACTGGGATGACTCTGAGGTTCAAATTAACATATGGATAACAAAACGGGGCCTCCAACTAATATCTGCTTTGCCGAGATGCACTTTACAGAAGGGGTAGAAAATGTCAGCTGCAAATGAAAAACAGGCAAGCAAATAAATACATAAATGAATGAATAAATAAGGATAGTATGGTGGGCAACTGGACTGCCTTGCCTTCAGAGGGATGTGGGTTCCATGCTCGGCATATTCATTGTTTTGTGTAGTATAATCACACTCTCCTAATGGGTTTGTTTATTTCAGGTACTCCGGCCTTCCTCACACATACCAAAGATTTGCAGAGGACATCGACTGGCCATTCTAAATCGGCCCGCTGTGAGTGAATGAGGGATTGTGTCCAACAATGGACTGGCATCTTGTGCCCAATGCTGCCAGGATAGTCAATCCACAGTTCTTAAGTGGATAAGCAGGCTCAATAGATAAGGAAGATGTGAAAGGCACTATATAATAGATAGACAGATAGATAGATGTGAAAGGCACTATATGACAGATAGATAGATAGTGTGGTACATGGCCGGCCGTTCACCCCGGCCAATACCCCCAAGCTGCCAGATGGAGCCCTCCTTGCAGCATAGAGGTGCCCCGAATGCCAGCAGGGAATTATCGACAATGGACTTTTAATGCACAGCCCTGCTGAATACCATGGGGGCCGCCAGGAGTTGCTGCAGGGAGGCCCAGAGACTATTTGCCTTACGCCCAGGAAGCACGTCATAGTCACGTGGACAAAGGGAACGATGTGCTTCCTGGGTGAAGAAAAGAAGGATTTTTATTTGACCCGGAAGTGTTCCAGGTCACATGGACAGAGAGGGTGAAACGCTTCTGGGTTAAGGAGTATAAAGGACTGTGGGAGATCCCAGACAGACGAGCTTAGTTGGGAGGCAGGGTGGCTAAGCGTCTGGGAGTGGAGGATTGGTTGATTGATTATTGTGTATTTGTTTGAGGATTGTGGAGAGGAGGGTGCTTTGTGCACATCATTATTATAATAAATAATAATTGGACTTTATCTGGTATCTGACAAGTGGTCTGAGGGTACAAGGGTGCGAGAAAAGCCCTAATCTGTCACGATAGATAGATAGATAGATAGATACTACTTGTACAATGAGTATTCAGACCCAATTTCTTCTTTCTTCCCCACATCAAGCAACACGAAACATCCTAGGAAGAACAAAGCAAAAATGGGATTTTTTTCCCTAAATATATTAATAATAAAAAACTGAAATAAAAGAAATTCCTTGCAATTCATGCTGGTTAGGCACACTGGACCCCCACAAATGCAAAAATCTCCAAAGATGTTTTGGGCCCATGATTATTGTATATTCTAAGTTTATTGCACTAAATAAGATACACAAAGTTGCAGCAGTCCCAAGATAAGAGGACTGCTGTGTGTGAGGCCGGCTGCTGAGTCAAAGATTTGCGACGTCTCCCTGAAAAAGCACGTAGTTCAGCAGTTCTTTAGCAAACCTCAACTTTTTGCAATAGTGAACTTATTATAACATATGTGTGTGTATTAGTAAACAACAAACATGATTAATATTACAGATACAAAAGAAATCCAAGAAAACATTTTGCACAAAACGATAAATGAGTGAATCACTCACTGCACAGTCCAGTTTCACATACGCAGATGGTGGTGGTGTAGCAGTTATAACATGAAATGCCCTGTGAAGAGCCTTCTAGAACTTCTGCAGTTTCGTCCTGCCGTGATGCTGATGTGAGTTAATATTTGTATTATGACAGAGACGTTTTCAAACCCAGGCAAAAATCACACAAACAAGTGGGCACAGGGCAAGAACATAAATCCTGAGAAACCTAGAATGGGACGGGTGTAACTGTAATCAAACTGTGCAGTGAAGCATTAAACCAAAACAGACGTCACCGACTGTGATCTTACCAGCTTCTTATGGCTCACTTTTAAAACCAGCACCCTCATCTTGTTTCACCCACCAGTCCATTGGCGATGACTCTGTACTCCCAGGGTTGCTGGGATTTGCGGTCCGTTTAAGTTGTGCTGCTACAGCGTCGTCTGTTGTTTTTCCGCAATTGGTCTCAAAATAATTTCAATGTAATCGTTGCTGAGAAATTCACATATAGGTGGATCCATAAACCTTAAGCCTGAGAATCGCAAGGGCCGACTGAAACACATTGACAAAAGTATTCAAACCCTTTTCTATGGCAGAGGCGCATCCCCTTCTATTGATCAGATGTTTCTACACCTTGTTTGGAATCCACCTGTGGTCAATTCAGTTGATTGGACCGATTAGGGAAGGCACACACCTGCGTATAGAAGAGCAAAACTCAAAGCATGAGGTTTAAGGAATTGTATTCAGAGGTCAGAGATGGGATTGTGTTCAGGTGCAGATCTGGGGAAGGCTACATAAACCATTCATCCAGCGCGCTGAGGATACTCAAGAGCACAGTGGCCTTTATAATTTCTAAATGGAAGAAGTTTGGTATAACAATATTCTTCCTAGAGCTAAACCCCCAGCCAAATTGAGGAATGAGGTAGAAGGCCTGTGGTATGAGAGGTGACCAAGAACCAGATAGTCACACTGGATGAGCTCCACAGAGCCTGTGTGGAGATGGGAGAAACATCCAGAAGGACAACCATCACTGCAGCATTCCACTGATCTGGGCTTTATACGAGACATGAAAGCCCACTTGGTGTTTGCAAATGCCCACCCAAAGGGCTCTCAGATGATGAGAAAGAAAATTCTCTAATCTGATCTGAAACCAAGGTGGAACTGTTTGGCCTCAATTCTAAGTGTCACTTCTGGAGGGGACCAGTCATCACTTGTGCAACGTCCTTCTAACGGTGAAGCATAATGGTGGCAGCACCAGGGACTCAGAGATTAAGTAAGGCTTGAGGGGAAGCCGAATGTAGCAAAGTACAGGAATATCCTTACTGAATACCCACTGCAGAGCACTCTGGAATTCAGATTGGACAGAAGGTCCACAAAGCAAAGGCCACACAGGAGTGACTTAAGGTCAACTCTATGAATGCTCTTGAGTGGCCCCGGCCATGGCCTGGACTTGAACCCAATGGAACATCTCTGGAGAAACTGGTAAATAACTGACCACCAAATGGTCTCCAGCCAACTAAACTACTCCTATCAATAATATCAAAATGTCCGGATGGTTCCAAACCGTTGAATTCCAGTGCAAGTTAAAAAAATAAAACATTTAATAGAGTGTACTTACTTTTTCACGTGACTGTAGATACAAGGGATCCTCGGGTTATGACGTCTCAACACACGACGTTTCGGGTTTAAAACGCTCACTCCCATAAAAACTTTAAAAAAACTGAGAAGTGAGTGTTTTGGCTTACGCGGTTAGCATCGTACTTACACACTACGTGGGCGAACTAGTTTGATTGCGTGTGGCGGAAGTGTTCCGTTTGTGCTGCTTTCTTTGGAGACTTTTTGGCCCTTATCCATCCATCTATCTATCCATTATCCAACCCGCTATATCCTAACTACAGGGTCGCGGAGGTCTGCTGGAGCCAATCCCAGCCATCGCAGGGCGCAAGGCAGAAAACAAACCCCGTGCAGGGCGCCAGCCCACCGCAGGGCACACACACACACCAAGCACACACTGGGGACAATTTAGGATCGCCAATACACCTAACCTGCATGTCTTTGGACTGTGGGAGGAAACCCATGCAGACACGGGGAGAACATGCAAACTCCACGCAGGGAGGACCCGGGATCCGAACTTGGGTCTCCTGTGAGGCAGCAGTGCTACCCACTGCGCCACCGTGCCATGTTCTAGATTATGATTTGGAAATGGGAATGAATTACAAATAATAATAACAAACATCTGACATGGCTAATGATAAGAGAGTACTCACAGGCATTATAAAATCGTATTAATGTGAACAGTTCCCACATTATGATTCCAGTTGTTAATAAATGCACACAAATTCTGCCCATTTGCTTTTCTCCTGACAAGCTGGATTTTGTGTTTTAAAGAGAATCTGCAGGTAAAAGAATCAACCTCTTCCTCAGCTGTTAGACCCTTCGGGGGTATTTTTGAAAAGGCATGTATACTTCCTGGAAGCAGGTATTATATATAGTTCGGCCACCATGATCCAACTTTGGTATACGTTGCCACAGGCTAATTCCCCCACGTGACCTTATTTAATCCTGGTACACTTTCACGTATACTCTTCGGGGTTAAATATGCCCCTCCCCTTTCGCCTCGGCCAAACAAATAAACGCCTTTGTTGTACAAAGTTGAAGTGAAATGACTTTAAACTGTCCTTTACTTTTTAAATGTCTACATTTTGTTTTTTCTAGCCCTATTTTGTAACAATGAAGTAATATTTTTAGAAAGAAAACGCCTAACAAAACGTGCATTGTACACGTGCTCCAAACACACACCTTACGATATGATTTAACAAATCGAAACACGTATACTTTGCCTCTTTCCGTGCTTACGTTATTTGTACAAACGAACGGAATAATGCACAACCTGCGTTTAACTTTACAACGCAATACACATCCTGAGCACGCGGCACAATGCAAGGTTTCTCCTCTTTGTATACTACGGCTAGAACCCACCGTGTTCTCCTTTGATTGGCGTTCAGGCAAACCAATTAGAATCACCCAAAAGGGTGATTAAACCTAACAATAGCCAGTCAAAAATAGATCCTTTGCCGAACCGAGCGGCGCAGTCGGACTTTTACTGACAGCGACCTTAGCCATTCACAATTGAGAGAAAGTGATTGACGTTGCTGCTTGCCAATCGTTTCACGAAAACGAGGCGGCTTTCGGATGGGCTTTATTACTTTTTGATTGACGCGTTTTGGGCCACTCATCAGAAAGGTTTTCTGTTCAGCGGCCCAGCCTCCCAATAACATTCCGTCTTGAAGAGCTGAGTGAGTCACTGTGGACCAATCAAGAAAACAGGATGGGTGGGAGATAGGCGGGTGGGTAGCAACAGTTGCCCCGGTGAGGACGGAGCGCCATAGCCACGGTAGTCCTGGCGACAAGAACCCAGCAACGCGAATCAACAACAACAACCCGATTCCTTAAAAAAACCCGACACCATAAAATACCGGGGAAAAAAACATTAAGGTGAATCATGTCTTTCATTCTTAATTTTGTTCTGGTGTAACAGTCGAACTGTACGAGAACAAGGCTGGTTTGGCTGTTGTTGTTGTTTTTTTTAGCCCCACACACAGCGGGGAAAGTGCCTTGTGAGGCGGCGGTGAGGGTTCGGGCCACTCGGCCAGCCTCCCAGCCGGAGCCGTTGTTATGACGATGTCAAATCCGTGATCGGGGTACAAAATGGCGGGGACTGTGATAATAAGAGAGCACTTTGAGAATAGTTTCTTCCGAAGCCTTCAGCAGCGGCCTCGTGTTTGTGAATGTTCTCCATTATTGTACATTGAAGAGCTTTGCTTGTTTTATTAATGGTCAACTTTTAGGGGTCTTCTGTGATTGTTGTTTTAAAATGGAATTTTATATCTAGTTACCAAAAAAGCGCGTGCTTCGTAATACTGGATGCCACTTTTATCTTTTTCTTTAATTTCGTGGTGGTTGAGTGCTTTGAAAGTACAGGACAGAAGGGGGGAATTCCCTTCGCAGTTTGACAGTTTTTCACACCGTCATTTCTCCGTTAAATGAAAGTGAGGAGAAGGCGGACCGCTTAGCACGAGAGGGCGTCCCAGATGTGAGTGTGTGTGTGTACGATAGGCGGAGAGAACGATTGACGTTGACAGGAGCCAATCGTCATCCGCATCTGTCCGCGTACGTCTGCTAACAGATAGACCCTGAATGACGGAAAGGGTGAGGTGGGCCAGCGAGGTGGGGGCGGGGCGGGGCGCCAGAGGAGCTCGGGGGTCGGATTTCGGTCGATTTGCCTTGTTCGATCGGCGCTTGTGGCTTCGAGCCGGGTAAAATACGACAAATGATCAGTGACGACGGTGGCCCATAGCGGAAGGCTGTGCAATAAATAACATGGCGCATAGGGAATGGGCAGAAATATGATCGATTTAATGGTATTAGTTCTACGGGCAGAGCAACGTATAGTTAAGTGCAAGTTAAGAGCACTGATTGCGTTGAGGAGTCCATAATGCCTGCCATATGAAGGCAATAACTGTCAAACCAGGACATCTTTGTAAAACTTTTATACGACATACGGTACCTGCATGTATACATAGGTTTTTGTCATGCTTCTTGTTATAACGAAGGTCGTGTTATGCGCGATTTCTCCCAGTTTTCAGAACAATAAAACATGTTTCCGACGTAATAACGTTTTCTGTAATAATTTAGAATGATTCCGAACAGTTTGTGACTGGGACAGTAATAACAGATTAAACAAGTTGGATTCATTGCATTATGACGTTTATCGTTTGTTATTGAAAATTACTGAAGTAATGTTATCAGTTTGTCCTTTTTATATAGCGCCTTGATTACAATTAACACTATCACTAGAAAGGGAAAAATGGGATAGAGAATACTTCCATACTAATAAGGAAATAAAGTTAAAGACGCACATAACTATCAGGCTGTATAGTCTTCATCAGTTGTACAACTGAAAAAAGAGAAAGCAGATTAACATACGGGTTTGGGATTGGTGTCCCAAAAATTCCCAGAATAGTTAAAGAAAACGCCTTTATTATAAATCAAAACGTACAGCAATTCACCTTTAAAATCCTCTTCTTGAGATGCCACACACTTGTCCCAGCATTGTTCCCATTCCTCTTAACATTTCCGGTAAGCTTTCAGCTTTTGTTACTGTGCCTAGAGCTTCTGGCACTTTTTCCTTAATTTTTTTCGAGTAGCAAATCTTCTTCCCTTCTGTCTGAAATTTTAATTTTGGAAACCGAATGAAGAAACGGGAGCGAGATCTGGAGAGTTTAGGGAGTGCAAAGCAACAACTTCATTGTTTTTTGATCAAAAACCCAACTTGGTATCACTTTAGATTAGGTGTCCCTAATTACGCCATATTTACCATGAAATTACCTGTAATAATTGCAGAGTAACTAAGTATTTAGGTTATTACCTTGTACTTTAAGTGTAATACAGTGTAACACTATAATTAAGTACTCAAATGTAATTTTTAATTAAATTGTACTTTAAGTGTAATATACAGTGTAACGCTATAATTAAGTACTCAATTGTAATTGTTAATTACCTTGTACTTACTGTGTAATGCAGTGTAACACTATAATTCAGTCAGTCATTTTTCAACCCGCTATATTCTAACACAGGGTCATGGGGGTCAGCTGGAGTCAATCCCAGCCAACACAGGGCGTAAGGCAGGAAAGAAATCCCGGGCAGGCCGCCAGTCCACTGCCCCACCGCAGGACACACGCCCACACACCAAGCACACACTAGGGATAATTACCTTCTACTTATTGTGTAAAACAGTGTAACGTTATAATTAAGTACTCAATTGTAATTGCCAATTACCTTCTACTTACTGTGTAATACAGTGTAATGCTATAATTAAGTAATCAATTGTAATTGTTATTGCACAATTTTTATAAGGACCTATGTATATAAATTGTGGAAGTACAATTAAGTACTTAACAACAGCATTACATTGTGTTACACAGTAAACACAACGCAATTACACCCAATTACTCTGTAATTATACAGGAAATTACATGGTGAGTACAGCATAATTAGGGCCATCTAATCTAACGTGATACCAAAAACTCTTTGACAGCAGAGGTGGTTGTGTGCAAGTGTGCTGCCACGGTGCAAAAATGTACTTTTGTGTGTGCGACTGCTCCACGTGTGTTTTTTCATTTTCCTGATGCCTTCCCATAGATGCCTCAGCAGGTCAGTGTAATGTCACTTATTAACATTGTGTTGATGGGGAACAAACTCTTTATCAACAAATCAATCAAAACAAAAACACAGCCATCATTGTCTCTTGAAAGTCTGCCCTTGTGGCGAAGTAAGATGCGCGATTGTAGAATCAATGGCAGAAATACATACTCAGGTCTTCTTGGCACGATGCCGCTGGGCGGACTGACTGACCAAACTTGTAGGCATACGATATACCTGGCGGTATAATCGATAAGTACACCCTGCTCCTGTGCTGTTGACTGATTCTGGGAATTTTTGGGTATCCCTTATATAAGAAGGGATGAGGGAAACAAAACTAGGGCACATGAAAGGAGAAGATGAAGGAAGAGATTAAAAAGTTAGTTGGTCATTAAGACCTGGAGACGTATGTCATCCTGGGCTGAGGTTGAGCTGAGCATCTTCTGTTTTTCTTTTATGTGATCCCGGGCTGAAGATGAGCTGAGCTTCTTCTGTTTTTCTTTGCTAAATGTCTTTGAAGCCCTGTGAAAGAACACAAACAGAGAGATCAGTGCGACTGTGATCAAGGGGTGTGAAGTGTTCAGCAATTGGCTTTGAGAGGTCTTTGTGTTTATCGGCCCGCATGGTCTTCCTGAAACAAGTCTGTTAGCCATCTCCCTGTTCCACCGATGTAGATGGCATGTCACATCCTACAAGAAATGCAGTCTGGCAAGAGCTCCATTGTTTAATGTTGAATTTTAACAGGTGAAATACATATACAGCTGTTGCTGGTGACACATTTATAAGTGACAAAGTGGCTGCTGTTATATCTCCAAGTATCTGGTTGGAATGTGGCTCACCTCTGCAAAGTCAGCTGTCAGATGAGAAGTTTATGCAGGTTAGGTGGTCGCTGGAAGGAGGTCAAGGGAGGGTAATGAAAACAGGCTCCTGTGGAAGGACCCGTCGGCCACATGGGGACACTTTTCATTTAGTGGCCTGTGGGAGAGAAGGAGTGTTAGGGTGGAACGAGAGGGCCAGTGGGATGCAGGTTTCACTATTCAGGGTCTTATCACTGCATTTTTTTTTTTTTAAGCATACAAGAAGACATTACGGTTAAGACAGAAACCCACAAAAGGGTCTATGTGGGGTTGTGCCAGGAATGTTTGGGTATTTTGGAGTGACAAAGTCAACTGTCAATGAAGAAACTCATCATTCTGTCTGAGTGCTTCATTCTAGAAGTCGACATCATCTCTGCCGAGGTGTCAGAGTCTAAGGAACTGTGAGACAATTCGAGAGTTTTTAGCATGCCGGGGACGGAAGAACCTGTAGAGATAGTAACTGTGAAATAGCTTTAGAACTTGACCGGCTGCTTTTTGCCTCCATTCTGCTAGCGTTTCCTCAGTCTGAAGCATGACGTGAGACTCGTGAGTGGTCTGTCATTTCCTTATGTTTGCTCTGCCCATACGCCTCATTTCAGATCTCCAGTTTCATTGGTCAGTTTGGTTCTTTAGTTAAGCTCTCAGTCTTTGACCTGCCTGGTCCTGCTTCACTTTTATGTGATATTGTATATGTATGATACTTGCACCTGCACAATTACTATAGGCTGTGTGTATTATTTTCTTTCAAAACACTCAAAGTGGGGAATAATTCAAAGTAGCAAATACATATGTTTTATTTAAATTAGGAAGATAAAAATTCTGCTTAAATACGCATTTGTGGTTTAACAACAAAAAAAAAAACATATCAGATTGTGCAATGGATTTGTAAACGTTAGGCATGGCTGTGCAGGGAGTAGAGCTGGCAAAGGTGGATGAGCTTAAATACTTGGGATCAACAGTGCAGAATAGCGGGGAGTGTGGAAGAGAAGGGGAAAAAGAGTGCAGGCAGGGTGGAATGGGTGGAGAAGAGTGTCAGGAGTGATTTGTGACAGACGGGTGAAAGGGAAGGTCTACAGGACGGTGGTGAGACCAACTGTGTTATATGGGCTAGAGAGGGTGGCACAGGAGACAGAGCTGGAGGTGGCAGAGTTAAAGATGTTAAGATTTGCACTGGGTGTGATGAGGATGGACAGGATTAGAAATGAAGACATTAGAGGGTCAGCTCCCTAACCCTAACCCTAATCCTAATCCTAACCCTAATGCTTAGGTGGGAGACAAAGTCAGAGAGGCGAGATTGTGTTGGTTTGGACATGTGCAGAGGAGAGATGCTGGGTATATTGGGAGAAGGGTGCTAAGGATAGAGCTGCCAGGTAAGAGGAAAAGAGGAGGTTTATGGATGTGGTGAGAGAGGACATGCAGGTGATGGGTGTGACAGAGCAAGATGATGAGGACAGAAAGATATGGAAGAAGATGATCCGCTGTGGTAACCCCTAACGGGAGCAGCCGAAAGAAGAAGGCATGGCTGTTAAGTAGATTTGTTGAAAGGCACTATACAAAATCACTGGAGGGTGTTCACACAATCTTCATTCGGAGGCCTTTGCTAGGCATTTTGATCTGGCTGCTAAAGTGCTGGTGGGTACACTGGGGGGCTTCTTTGTCACAGGCCTGTCAGTCTCAGTATGTAGTTAGCCTTTTATTCCCACATTTACTTGATACTGGGAGTTTACAGCGTATGTGAATGTGTGAATTAGGCTGAATTTTACAAGTGAGTGCGACGGACTGGCGTCCCAAACAGGGTTGGATCACTGCCTTATTTGAGATTTTACACTTATTTGCTGGGCAGATGCTTTTACCCACACATTTGCGATACAATTGGTCACATTTCTTTATTTTTACCAATTGGAGCACAAGCAGGTGAAGTGACTTGCTCAGGGTCACAGAGTGTCCTCAGGGTTTGAATCCCAAAGCCTTAACCACTGTGCCACAAAGCCTGTCGCTGTTAGTCCGTAGCTCCCTGTAACCCCAACACCGGAATAATCAGGTAGGCCTTGTGGTGTGGTGGCTACTGCTCTGGACCTCCAGACACAGGCCTGCTGGTTGAATTCTGGGCTGTGTCTCTGTGTGTCACCCTGAGTGAGTCACTTACCTGTATGAAAACAATCGTGACACATCCTGAATGAATTATTCAGCAGAAGTGTGTCAAGAGGCTCCTTCATATATGTGGCAGTAAACCTTTATATGGCCACACTGAGGCGATCTTATTAATCATTAGTCAAGTCAGACATTTTTCTTCTTTTTTTGTAATTCATTTTTACCCTTGTGTTATTGTTTGTTATAATAATTATTAGGCTCTTGTAAAATGTAAAGTTTCCCTTTGGATGCATCTATCTATCTATCTATCTATCTATCTATCTATCTATCTATCTATCTATCTATCTATCTATCTATCTATCTATCTATCTATCTATCTATCTATCTATCTATCTATCTATCTATCTATCTATCTATCTATCTATGAGGTGCTCTCAAGTTGCTTATTGCCATTTCCATTAATTGACGATGGTGACAATCATGGGTAGAGACTTCTCCCAATGTCTGAAGGGATGTCAGCACCCCATCATCCTATCAAGTGATGAATGAACCCTGTTGACGTTACTTTGCTTCGAGTTCTGTGAAAACGTGGACACGTTTGTGAATTACAGCAGAAATGTATTGAAGTCAGTAGGGAAGGAGAAACCGAATTAGTTTTGTGTGGACTTTGGCAGCGTAACGGACTTTTAATTGTCCCTTGAGGGCTGGAGAAGCATTTGCCAATTGCTGGTCTGATTACTGGTGTCCAAAAATATGACCTGAGCAGTGAGGCACCAGTGTTAACTGCTGTGCCACCATGCCTCTCTGAGATGACATTATACTCTGTAAGCATGATCTTTCTCTCTGTGTCTCTGGAGCTCCTCTCATTATGGCTGATTTATACTTCTGCGTCGAGCCTGCACTGTTGCAATGCGCTCCATCATCGAAAGCAGCTCTTACTTCTGTGTCGCACCGTGCTGCAGGCACATGCCTGAACACTAGTTGGCAGTGTTTGTAACGCAGAAGAAAAGAAAATCATCCATTAAAATGCAGACCAGTCGTCTTGCTTACACATTTTCTTCCATATGTGTACCTCACGTTTTTTCCACTTTTTCATACATTCATCGACTTAAAGTTCGAAATTGGCTACTCTTTGGCTGTGATGAGGTATCATATAAATATGTTTATTTTTTAATGCGTTTCACAAGACATTCCTCAAACTGCTCCATGTTTAATCCAGAATAGCAGAAGACAAACAGCAAAGCATTTTAGGAACTACACAGTCATCAAACTGGTCAATCAGGGGTCTGTGTAGGGGTCTGTGTCAATGCAACATGTAACCACATTTTTAAGGCGGTCCGCTTCAGGCAGCACCATAGCTACAGCATTGGCTCAGTGCAGAAGTCTAAATCAGCCTCAACACCCACAAAGCCTGTAATGCAAGGAATCAGCGTTACATACTTGCGGGGAGCCGCCCTGCCACTACCCGATCTGTGCTATGTAGTGAAGAGCATAACATACTTAATCCTGCAACAATAAATCTATGCAGCATATCAAAAGTATTTTCATAATATTCTCAATATGGTCAGATAATGTACCCCTCAAATGAAAATACAATTTTTATTTTTAATAAATGCATGCAGGGTGCAAACTGATTGTCGATTGGGTAGTGGCATCTTACGTGTGTGTACACCAGAAATTATTCACGCATGCGTGAAGCAGATTGAGCAGCACTGTAAAGTGTGAGGTGGAATACGCTATACAGTATGCATGTGTGAAAGTTCTGCGCATGAGCAACACAAATCAGGAAGGTAGTGCAGATCGGGTAGTGACATCCACATCCAATATGGCTGCTACTGCTCTGGGATGTCATGCTGGCCTCAGAAAGCATCATGGTAGCCTAGGGAGTTTAAGAGGAGTTGGCCACATTTGAATTATCAGGGAAAATTTGGTAACCAAGGCCATTGGTCAACCCAGAAACACTTTGAAGGTTTTCAGCGGTCAACACTAATCCTAACCTACACATAAAGTAGATATAGAATGTCAATACTTGCTGAGGAAACACCACAAGACATGCAAACTGGGTATGGATGAGCCCTGAACCCTGATTGGGCAGCTTTTTGATTTTTAAAAATATCGTGATTGTGACATTCTTCGGCTGGGGCCTCTCCCAGTGCTGGATCTGAGCCGGAAAGAGAAGCCAGTCCACCGAAGAGCACAGAACACAAACACAGCACACACCAGGCCAGTTTAGTCTGCCATCTTTATGACCCGCATGTGTTCACGATGGGGGTGGAAAACAGAAACATCTGGGGGGTTCGGGTTGATCAGCACAAGGGAACAGGCAGTGGACGCCGACTTGGCAACCTCTTGATTTTGTTTAGTGCCATTTCCATGAATTAATGATGGTGACAGTCTTTAGCAGTCCTGACGGGTGCAGGGTGTGGCGTTGGATGCCAGTCCACTGAAGAGCATACACACAAACACACACAGGGCTGGCTGTTGCTTTTTTGTTACCCTAGGAGTACAGTAGGTGTGACTGTCTAAATGTCTCGCCCAAACCTTGGAGTTTTGAGGATAATGTTATATGTACAGTATATTACATCAAACAGTAGGGATATTGGGGGGCATCCCCCTTGGTGTTTTGAGTACTTAACTATAGGTACATTGTCTTCGAATAATAATAATGGGCCCCTGCTTGTTTTGATCACGATGATATACTGATACTGTATCAAACAGGGAGGTGGCAGAGGAGTCAGGTGTGCCCCCCTAGGTGTTTAAGGGCACATAGATATCCATATATTAGATCAAACAGCAAGCTGGTCGACCTTAGAAATGTACATATACTATATTGAATAGCTTAGAGGGTGGAGTCCCCCTTGCTGTATTGGGTCTGGATGTTTGTAGATGAGGGTCTGTGATGGTTAGAAAAATGCCCTCACCCCATAAACTTTGCCAGTGGTTGAGCTGGCCTTCCACACACAACGCACCACATGCTGGACCAGTTTTTGTGTGTCCCTCCATCCTAACCTACACATATTTAGGAAGCGGGTGAAAATAGGAATATCTGTTTGGGATTCCACATCTGGATCTGGATACAAACAGGCAGTGGGCACCAGTTGGGCCGCCTCTTGAATTTTTCCATTAAATGATGAAGGTGACCTTTCACTTTCTCTCTCCATCATCAGAGTCACTCATTGATTTTTTTTTGCTGGAGCAGATTCAATGACCACAGGCAGCCATGAGCACAGCACGTCTGTTTTATTCAGTTATCAGGCTCTATAGATCTTTTAACATTTTTATGGCGACTTTTACTCAGTTGTGTCACAGAAGCCTTAGTGTGCATTTATTTGAAACTTGGATGGCGTGGAGTGGTGGCTCTGAGGCTAAGGATCTGCGCCGGTATCCAGAAGGTTGATGGTTCAAATCCCCATCACTGCCAAAAGAGATCCTACTCTGCTGGGCCCTTGAGCAAGACCCTTAACCTGTAATTGCTCCAGGGGCGCTCGCTGTACAATGGCTGACCCTGCGCTCTGACCCAAGGGGTGTGCAAAATTCCTAATACAAGAAATTGTATAAGGCGAAATACCTGGGGAGAAAAAACCTTCAGGGACACAGCTGAACCCAGACGTGCGGGCAAACCACTACTCCATAATGCCACACTTACTTGGAAACAAAAGTGCAGATTTGATTACAAAAAAATTATGTTGAATAAAACATCTGCTCTCATTTGAACTTCCACCTTCTAGCTCCATGCTTTGGTGGTCCGGATTAGCACTGATAAAAAGCTCGTCGTGATATTCTGCCCCCCCACGCCCCCCATTTGCTCTGACTAGATGCGACTAGTGTAAGCCACAAAACACACGGAGTAGCTGTGAGCAAGGCCATCTTGAGATATCTTTAGAATTTTGGCAGGAGGCAGTGAAATCGCATCCGCCCTGCAGCAAAACAAAGCAGCCTGTGACGAGGCCGGCATTAAGGGAGCTCGAGTTACAAGACGGCGTTCCGACTGCAGAGGAGGGCGAAACTTAAACCCAACTCGCCTTGGGACGCCCCCTCTCATTTATTTCTATGCCAGGCCATTATTACTTTGTTTTCCCTTAAATTTAACATTAGTTTTTTTTTTTAAGGAAATAAGTTCAATATGAAAAAACATTTAGAGAATGTCTTCCGCTGTTAGGCCACGTGAATGAGGTGATCCTAAAACATGCAGATTAGAATGTGAAAAAGAGGACAGACAGAGAAAGCACTCTTGATATCATAGACACATTTACACCCCTGAATCCAATTCAGGGTTCGCGGTGTGATGGAGTCAGAAAAACACCTCTCGCCCACACATACCCTCACATAAACACACACGGGCAAATTTCGAGTTGCCATTTAATCTCAGCTGCACATCTTTGAGGATATGGCAGAAAAAAAACGGAGTACTGGAAAAGTGTAGACAGACAAGGGGAGAACATGCAGGCCCCATACAGATAAGGCACCATCACAAAAAGATTCAACTTACAGCCATGAGGCAGCAGTTCTAATTGCTGCACCACCATGCCACTCGTTATATTGTGCCATGTGAACCTAGGGGCATTTGACATTCACTCTCGTGGTGTGCTACTG
Source organism: Polypterus senegalus (assembly GCF_016835505.1). NCBI lineage: Eukaryota > Metazoa > Chordata > Cladistia > Polypteriformes > Polypteridae > Polypterus > Polypterus senegalus. The sequence goes on from NC_053165.1 coordinate 158,839,375, forward strand.
GAAGACGACTATTTTCACTTGGAAACAATAAACATACAGTATATAGTGCCCTTCTCATCTATCTGTCTATCTATCATACAGCACTTTTCATATCTATTATCTAATAGCCGTCCCCCGCGGCTCTGCCTGTAAAGCAGTGAAAAAGGACAAACTTTAAAAATGAATAAACAAACAGGTATCACTAGCTAAGTGGGGGCAAGGTAGATAGAGAGATAGATACTTTATTAATCCCCAAGGGGAAATTCACATACTGCCAGCAGCAGCATACTGAGGCAGAGTGACTCGAACAGAGGCTGGCACGTGAGTGAGGAGGACCCCTCCCCATTCCTGACATCGTGCTTCTCTCGCCCCTCGGCCTCTGTCCCAGATTAGCGTGAATATATCGCTCCT